>NW_019385286.1:358081-363689 GCF_000671375.1 Centruroides sculpturatus | reverse complement strand
GACAGTGTTCCACACAGTTGGCTGCTACATATTCTACACATGTACAAAATACATCCATCACTCATTGCATTCTTCCAAAACACTATGCAGCACTGGAGAACAACACTACATCTCAGGGTTAGCAACACTTCCATACAAACAAACAAAATATTCATTAGGCAAGGAATTCTTCAAGGAGATTCCTTGAGTCTTCTTTGGTTCTGCCTAGCCTTGAATCCATTATCCAACATGTTAAACAACACACAATATGGCTACAATATCAGACATGAAAAAACAACACAGTTTACACTGTCACATCTAATGTATCAATACATGGACAACATAAAACTTTATGCATCCACACAAAAACAACTTCATCAACTCCTACAAATCACACATTCATACACCAAGGACATACAAATGGAGTTTGGCCTAGACCATGGATGGCCAACCTGCTGCATGCGTGCCACAGTGTGGCACAGAGGAGTTTTAACAGTGGCATGTGAAGACTTATTGAAAAATTAAAAAATTTGAAAAATAATAATGTTGTCTTCAGGAACTTTCTCAAAATCTGTAAAAACCCTACTCATACACTACTGAATACAACTGCGCCGGAAAGCGGCTGTACTTGACACCAGTACAACGATATGGTAAGACAGCGTGGTCATGGGACGTGCCCAACAGTTTGAGTTGCCTTGCTTTGGCACCATTGACTCTTGCTATGGTTATCCATTCTTGAGCGAGTGTGGTCTGGCTCAATTGATTTTAGTGTTAGTGTTGCCACCTTTTCAAAATTGCTGACCTGGACGGCAGGTCAGGTTTGTTCAAACAGAAGTCCTTGAGGTATGTGCGATGTTATTTTTACCATGCGAAGAATAATGTGCATGCTAGTTCTAAACCAGTTAGGGACTCGTAGGAGCAATTTAAATTAAGAAATGGAATAACTTAGCTTTAAAGAGCTGAGAAACAAAAACATAGAAAAAGAAAAAAAAGGGGTTGACAGGTTGCGACATATGTTGCATAAGATGGCAAATTAAGTTTCAGTGAGAGTGTAAAGTCTTTCACTGTTAAAATAAAGTAACTTTATAAAAATATTAGCTAGTACTTTGCTTCATCATAATTTCACAATTTCTACAAAATCCCGGACAAAATTAATAGTTAACCCGGACAATGAATTAAAAACCGGACAGGTGGCAACACTTGTTAATTTTAAACTGCCAAGTAACCGAGCAAGACGTTGAGCTTTTTTTAAACTGTTTTTAGATTTTGGCATCAAGCAGCATTGTTTTAAAAATTTTATTTTCACTATGTCCACGAGTAAACCTTCAACATCAAAAAGAAAATATGAAGAGGTTAAAAATCCCATAATCAGCTTATAAATAAGATATTTTACCTTTTTATATTTTTTAGTATGCTTGAAAAGTTGGAATTGGCACACAAATTTTTTTTTTCAGATAGTGGTACTCTTCCCAAAAAGGTTGGTCACCCCTAGCCTAGACAAATGCAAAACACTTCACATAGAAANTTGGAAGCGGTGGATGTGCCACTTCCCTTGTATTTTCTAAAAAATAAATACATATTAATTATAATTATATGAAAATAATTGCACAATATTTTATTATAACTGCATTATGTATCTTATTACAAATTTCTATACTACACGTGGAAAAAAGATAAGATTGCTATTGTATATTTGAATATTAGTGGCGGAGTAGCGGAGTGGAAATGCTGTATCGTCAGCATCCAAAAAGCCAGATTTGCACATACGCCTTACGGAGCACCAACCTCACCCGGTTTAGCCGGTGGGAATGACTGTGGCCATAGTAACGGTCAATGACGTTTACCATAGAAGATTCCAGAATTTTTACCAAAAGTCGTATGTTCTTTCTTCATATTATTAATTTTTTGGAAATTATTAATTTTAATAGTTATTATACTCAGTGATGGCGATTGGCACTATTGAAGAATTTCTGGAGGAATCTGGGGAAGCCATTGGGGATTTAAAGAGATATTTCCGTAATAACCCAAAAGGGCGATTGGGTACTGAGGAACATATTAGATTTATTACAGATAAATTTATTACCTTAGTGAAGAGTGCCAAAGAGGTAATTAGGAAAAATTCCATATCAGATTTCCTGCTTCAGAAATTTGATTTGTTGGCAACGAAAGATGTCAAACAGCTGCTTATTGTTCAAAGTGACAAAAATTTAGAGGCTATTCAGGAAGTAAAACAGACTATTTGTGACTTGGAGAAACCTCCACTTTTAGGGGCAGAAGGTTCTCAAGGGACTACTGCTCTGACATATAGAAATATTTTACAATGCGATCTTAATTCTTTGAAGAATACACAGTCTGAAAAGAAGTCCTCGTTACCAATGTATACTGTTCTAGTTTACAATGATAATAGAGAGCACATCGGAAGAGACTAAGACACTGCTCACTAATTCTTTTGATCAAAGATTGCATAAGGTGCCTACCAAACATATTCGTAAGATTAACAAGGGTGGAATTGCTGTTGATTTTCCTATCAGAGAGGAGGCTGAATACTTTCAGGAACAATTAGACAAAATAGAAAGATTAAAGGGACGAAACGCAAGACGGCATCTTCCTCTGATGAAANACAAAAAGACCTCCTGATGGCCTTCTTGACCTGAAGCCTTAATTGCCAACTTGTTCAAATATCTTTTTTTAACACTATGTAGTGCAACCACTGGACCACTTGGCATTTTTCATCTTAATTTTTATTCAGTTCAGTTGATACGCATACACATTATTTTCTATACATTTCGGGTTAATAATGCCCCTCTTCAGTCAACTAAAATCATAAAATATACACAAATCACAAGTTGCTATATGTATATATAACCGATATAATTATTATGCTAAACATACTTTGAGATCACAATCTTTTTACATTAGATGTCCGTGTGACGGGTGCATAACTTACACATATAATCATCCTTGCTTATCTAGCAAATATTTATCAATTATCGTGCTAATTAATTAAAGTTTTATAAACATATTCCAGACATACCTTTGCGTGTTTCTTTTTTAAAATTAAGGTTTTCTACACACTTGAAGGGTAGATTTACTGCCGATACATAACATTGTATCAATTCATTCTTTCCTACTGTTATTGCCAGTGTTCTTGAGCCATTCTCCAAAAGCAGCAAGACCTGGAGATTATACTTTCCTACTGGTATTGCCAGTGTTCTTAACCATTTTTTCCTTTCAAAGGAAGTAAGACATGGAGATTATAAAAGTAATGAAGTAAACTTGTATAGTAAGTTTATATGACTAAGATGACATACCTGGTTATTTCTTCTATTATACCTTGTTATTTCTTCTATTAATAAAATTTGATAAACCTTGTTGCACTATTACGTGTTATTTCTTATTTTATTTTTCATATTTTAACAAGCAAGAATATTTATAATGAATTAAACTTGTAATGAATTCTATAAGATTTAGACAGCATATCTGGTTACTCTTCTTTTTTAATAAAATTGAAATTAGTATCGTACAAGCAGGTTTACTGTTACGTGCTGTCCTTAAATCACCTGTCTGATTTCAATGTGCATTACTGGGCTTATTTGCATATTATTACATGTTTATATGGCTAGCTCATGACTAAATGGTTATTTGCTATTGTATAATTTTGCTGGATGGTAATTTTTTGTAAATTAACCCTTTACCACCGCCATCTTGTTTACATTAATTTTGTAAACTGTCTGAAGGCAATATGGGTCAACCAGGCAATATTATTTTAAAAATTCACCAAAAATTAAATTATCATTATATTCATATGAAAAAAATTACATACATTTATTAATATCTTTAGTTTTAAATACGATATTTTTCAATACATTTTATTAGAAAAATTTTATAAGAAAAAAATAATATATATCAGAACTGACATTTAAACTTGATAATTTGTAACTTTTTGTCAAAATTAACATTGTTTAGTTACCTAGTTTTTTGCTGGCAATGAGCCAGATAGATGTAGAATATTGTTCTGTACAACTCTATATAACACTTATGCATGTACATTCGTTGTGAAATTATCACACATTAAATCAAACATTTGTTTGAAATCAAAACTTTATTATGCTATCAACTAATATAATGAACTAAAATACTTTATTCACGTCATATTGAACAACAATATAAACTTTTGTAATAAACATATCATTTACCAGTAGTAATACATGAAACATTTGCTAATATTTAGATTGCAACCACTGGACCACTTGGCAGTACCCTCTATGTTTGATGTTGGCGTGCGGTTTTTAGGCTGCAAGGCCATAGAGACATAAAGACATAATAGAGTTAAAAAAGAAATTCCTTCTGAACAGACATCCAAGTAGATTAATTAAAGCATAGGAAAAGAGAATAAATACTCAGAAGACTACAGAAAAAAATAAGCAAAATTCTAATGTAAAATATATCACCTTCCCATATGTTAAACGTTTGTATGAAAAATTAATAATGAAACTAAAAAAATTGAAGTTACGCTCACACCAAAATATGAAAAATTATCCGTTAGATTAAAAAATCTAAAAGCCACAAAGAAAAAAAAAACAAATACCAACAGATACAATTGTATCCAAATTCCTTGTACTTGTAATGATATCAAACATTATATAGGAGAAACAATAAGGAAAATGAAAGTAAGATTAAAAGAACATATCACAGATCTAAAATATCATTGAATCAATTCTGTTTTTCATGATCATTGTATGTTAAACAATTGCAACATAGACCAGAATAATATTAAAGTTCTACATGAAAAAAAGAAACATACAACAGAAAATTTAAAGAAAGTATAGAGATTCTTAAAAATAAAAAATGTATAAGTAAAAATTTAAGCATAAAAATAAATAAAAATTGGCTAGAAGTATTATAAAATACAAAATAGATTGAAGCAATATAAAATTAAATTTAAACTTGAAATTAAGAAATAAAAAAGACATTTATTTTTATAAATTCAATTAAAATATTAATAAATTTAGCAAATAACTTTTTTGTAAATCAATTGAAGACACAGTCTGTCCAAAAAAATTCTTTGGTAACCACCATTTATTAACTTTATGTGTTCCAGAATATAAACCTTTGACGACCAGACCTTCCTTTTTAGGCTACTTGGCCATCAATTTTAAAAGCATGCCTTTAACAACACAGAAAAATATCCAATTAAAAATATAAAATTAAAATTGAAACTGGCAGATCTTACAGACATCTTCATGTTCCTTTACCCTTTCCATTCGGGGATTTTTGGGCCTTTATATCTAATGGAGAAATGCACTGTTAAATCAAAAGTCCGATCATCAAAGGTTTATATTCTGGAACACGCAGCGGCGGCCTTATCCATTGCGAGGCTCTGGGCGGCAGATCTTTGCGAGGCCCTTGTCCTTTGTGCAAAGTATGTGAATTGAAATAGTAGGCACTTATTAATATTAATATATACTGTACTATAAATTAAATTTATTTTATTGTTATAACTAATAGCCAAGGATAAAATAAAAAGTTTTAAATATCAACTTTTTTCTACTTGGTTGTTGCGCGAGGCCCCTCCAAGAGCGAGGCCCCGGGCGATTGCCCTGCTCGCCACCCCCTAAGGCCGCCACTG
>NW_019385286.1:352864-357110 GCF_000671375.1 Centruroides sculpturatus | reverse complement strand
GCAGCGGCGGCCTTATCCATTGCGAGGCTCTGGGCGGCAGATCTTTGCGAGGCCCTTGTCCTTTGTGCAAAGTATGTGAATTGAAATAGTAGGCACTTATTAATATTAATATATACTGTACTATAAATTAAATTTATTTTATTGTTATAACTAATAGCCAAAGATAAAATAAAAAGTTTTAAATATCAACTTTTTTCTACTTGGTTGTTGCGCGAGGCCCCTCCAAGAGCGAGGCCCCGGGCCATTGCCCTGCTCGCCACCCCCTAAGGCCACCACTGGGAACACGTGAAGTTAATAAATGGTGGTTACCAAAGAATTTTTTTGGACAAACTGTGTCTTCAATTAAACAAACCTACTACAAATTAGGTGACAATTGCTCTAATAACCAAGTGGAATCAGTTGCTATTCTGAAAGCTATGGACTATACTCAATCTCTCCAGAATACCATCAAATGCAGGAGCATCAGCATCTTCACCTGATTAAAAACAAGAACACTTTTCTTCCAATTATTAATGACATCCTTGGGCTTTCTCCAAAAACTGCAATGACCAAAGGATATTAACTTCTATTGGATGAAGGGCCACTCCGGTTGTCCTGGGAATGAATGGACAGACTGGCTTTTTAAGCTAGCTTACTGACGTTTCCTACTCCTCTCTCCCTGTGTCATGGGTTTCCAGTGCCCTGAAACTTTATGTTAATATCAAATGGCAAAGTGATTGGGACACTTCTGACAGAGGGAGGTGGACACACATGCTCATTTCCATGGTGGACAGGCCGAATCTGACTCACTTCAACACAATTCATGACCAGTCATGGGCATTTCATTGATTATCTGAATATCAATCAAACGAAACATTGGTTGATCAAGTGTTGCAGTCGGCAAATTTAAATTTTCACTGGTGCTGTGGTGCTGCAATATTTGGCCATGTCTTGAGCTACTCCAATATTATTTTTGTTGGTGTTCATGTTTTAGCTGGCAGCACTGGCTCGACCATGAGAGCGTACTTAAGGACATGCCAGGATTTGAATGAATTTCAACTTGGGATAGGTTAATATATTTTTTCATACATAATCGGTTATCCGAAAAATTGATTATTCGAACAACCCCAGTCCTGAATTGTTTTGGATAATCGACACTCTACTGTACCACCTTGCAGAATTTGATGATAATATTGTTGGGTAGGGGGCCCTACTAGCCCCCTTCCTTTTCCCATTTAGCTGTGTAACTTCTGTATACTCTTTCACTATTTATTGTACTTATCCTGTGTGCGGGGCCTATTGTCTTTATGTCTAGCAATTGGCACCAGGCAATGGTGCACATGTGGTCTTCATCCTTCCCTGTGTGAGATTAGCAGGGGGCCACTGGGCTCATCCCAAATGACCACTTACTCTGCAGCAGGTTGGTAAAACCTGTTCTCGGCTTGTCGGATGGCTAGGAGGGCAAAAATTTGAGTGGGGAGTGTGTCGGTAAGTCGGCAGGTGTCCTTCAGAGACAGGAGACAGGTTTAAAAACTAAACAAGCATTTATTTGTATAACTAAGCTAGGATACATAGGTTAAATGCAATTAAATACGTTCACTATACAAAAGGGATGCTCTAATAGCTTTACCTGCTAGTCTGAGAGAGAGTTCACAAAGCTCTAACAAGTACAAATACCTCTATGCGGATATGTCTAATATGCGTTTGTTGAATAGGTTCGTTAATGGCGATGAAAGTTTAACTGGCTGTGGTTGGTTGTATGTTCTGTCGGTCCAGAGTATGGAGACAAATATGGCACATCTACCAAGTATAACTTCCGAGGGATCGCACGGAGCTTCCAGGGACGCGAGCTTTTATGCATTATTCGTGGGAAATGAGTCACGTGATCGACTTCTGTTGACACTTACGGTGCATTCCGATCAATTAACTGTCAACTTTCCCACCATAATGTGAAAACAATCGGTGACCTCCGATATACTTCTCATCAAGAGTGGGTTTTTCCGTGGAGTTGTTTACAAAGATTTTTCTGACATCGGCGTAAAAATCACGGATTTCACACCTGTCTTCCCCCTTCCTTCTATACCACTCTCTTCCATGCCCCTTTCCTTCCTTCCCTTCCTTTCCTTCTGAGACTATGCCTTTTGGTGCGGCCCCTAGCTCTCTCAACTAATGGAGGGTGAGGTCTTGACCTCACATTTCATATGATAGTGTGCCAAATCTATTTTTGAAATAGCAGCTAGTTCTATGTTTGACTTCTGATTTTCTTGTGAATAGTTCCTTACTGCAGTCATAACTGGTGGTATTAAATGGTTTAATCCAGTTTTTGGTGGTGGAATATACCTGGGATAATATTGGAATACTGAATGTATAGTAGTTTCGCAATACCTTTCTTTCTTTTTTCTAGCAATTTCTTTAATGTAACTAATATTTTTGGCTATTTTAAATGGCTTTCTTCAGGTTAAACAAAATAGAACTTTAGTTATAAAATAAATCAGAATGTAAATTATGAAAATTGCTAGAAAAAAGAAAGAAACATGTTGTGACAGTTATTATATAAAGTTCTAGTTTGCTGCACATAGACTTGATGTTTTGGCTCTAAAACTACAATATTGGAAATTATTGTAATTTTTCTTTTTAGGCTGTAATTTTGTAATTTGTTTGGTGGAACTAGAAAGCCACTGGAATTTTCTGTTTATTTTATTTTTCATAAACTTAACCCTGTTGGAGATAATGATGTTGATTTTAGCAAGTTGTTCATATAGCATTTATGGATCATATTCTTTAGTCAAGTTCATGTGCACTTGATAAAGTACTATCCATGTTAATGCCATTTTATTTCTTTTCTCTCAAACAAGTCTATTTAAAATTTTACATTCAACTTTGGGTATTAAAGATTGAATACAAGGTGTATTCAATAAGAACTATATTTCAACAAAATACATTTTGGTGTTATTTGGTGTAAAAAAAATACCAATTGAATACATTCCTTGAGTTTTAAGAGTTTGAAAAAAACATTTTTTTGTAGTTTCCATGAAGTATAAAAATGATTACATGAACACGTCAAGATTATGGTCATGTTGTACCTGAGGATGACATTAATGGAAATGTTGAGTACTTATATTAATAAAAAGTGTTTTAGTATTTTAATACAAATTACAATGTTATTATTTTATTGTACTCGGAATAATGTTCTCTTTAATGTTTAGTTAACAACTAGTTGTATATTTTAGTTACAGCTTAACTAGCATGCTGGTAACTCCAGAAACCCTGGGACTACCAGCATGCTGGTTTCCCGTTTTTATGTGGCATGCCAGTCATTCCGCAAAAATATGGTAAAAGTTTTAAATTTTCAGGTGATTGTTTTTCTGAGAATATATACAGTTTAATCCGCTTATAACACCATCCATGGGACTGACAAATTTTTGACATTGTAACCGAGTGCTGTTATCTGCGGGGTTATAATTTCAGTCCCATAAAAGTACCAAGTGGTTTAAGAATTGATTATAAAATCCTTTCGTTAAAATCCATTCTAATTTAACATCATATGTATTTCTGTACATTTTTCGTCTGATGGAGTTTATTTTTTAATAAAATTGAAGACAGTCTGCCCAATAAACGACCACCATTTTTTATTTCCGTGTTCCAGACCAACGGTGGGCAATTCCCGGCCCGCGGGTCAGCTATGACCCGCGAAAAGTTTCTATCCGGCTCGTGAGATGTTTAGAAGAAATTATAAATAAATATTTTTCAATGTAATTCGTTTAGTTTAAATTGAATATTATTTTCTGAAGTGTTGCAGCAGCAATGACAGGAAAAAATAAGGGAGTCATTTTCTTATTCAAACAAAAAATGGGAGAACAGAATTTTTCTAAATTATTTATATCTCATCGCGTCATCCATCAAGAAAATCTATGTGGAAAAGCTATGCAATTAGAAAATGTAATGTCTGTCGTATCCAACTACATAGTGCTGTTTTATTGTGTTTAAAAAGTCACTTAGATTTTTCAAATATGTGAGCTGTTCAGAGCCCGACACACGCATTTGTAAAATCTAAGTGACTCATACAACATGGAATTCATATAAAATGGAATAATCAACATTGTTACAGGGGGGTCAACTGTAGTAATTAATTTCTTTTTATTTATTTATTTCATATTTGCAGACTAAAAATTTACAGGTTACAAGGTGTCAATTAACTACTATGGCCCGCGGAAAAAACGTAAAATTTATTCTGGCCCATGTTATAAAAAAGGTTGCCCACCCTTGC
>NW_019385286.1:323593-341762 GCF_000671375.1 Centruroides sculpturatus | reverse complement strand
ATATATAATAAAATCTATTAATTAAAAAAATTAAAAAACGATTGGAGGTCGTTTTTGACATCAGAAAGCAGCTTTAAATAACTTTAACGAAGGAAAATCGGTGCACTACAACTTTAGAATGATTAATTAATTTTGATAAAAAACTCCCATTAAAAAAAACATTAAAAAGCAATAAAGCGTGAAGCGCACGTCATTAAAGGTTGATTAAAATCACGATAAAATTTTTTTGTGCAGGAAAAAAATTCTGAAAAAAGTTGGGGACATAAAAACATTCCAAAAATTCAAAAAAAATTTTTTTCAAAAGTGGCCTTAACGACCATTTCTTATGTAACGCTATGAAACTTGCTCGAGTCAGACTCGAGCGCAGGCAGGAAGGGGTTTTAAAGTATATTCCTTCAAGTAAACAAAGCATAATGTCAAGTGTTTTGTACAGAAGTATATCTTGTTTGTTGAAGATTCCTTTCATGAAAGCAGAAGTACTACAAGGCATTTCAAGTGCAGAAATTTTCACAAAATATACATCATTATTTCAAAGAGAATAACCTCTAATATATCTTCTGTACAGCAAACTGTGGGACTTGCTTCTAAAGCTAGTTACTAGAATTTTGAAAGTAGATATTTTGAAGCTTGTCATTCAGTCTAAGTCTGCTATGCCTGATAGTAATGTATTAAATCCAAAGAAATTATTTGACAAGAGAAATCTTTTGCCATTAGAGGAAATTATTTGCAGTGCTGAGGTTTCTAATGAGTTGAGTAAATTATCTCAAAAAGATCAATTGCATTTTCGCAGTTGCTTACAGAAACACTATGTTGTGGCTTCCATATGTATGATAGAAAAAGCTCCAATTCAATGCAAACCGTTGAAATCATTGACATGTCTTCAACCAAGTAATATTAGTGAAAAAAGCACTTATAAGGATTGCAAGAGCTCTTCCATGTAAGCATTGCAAGAGCTCTTCCATGTGACATTGCTGAGGATACTTTGCAGGATGAGTGGCGTCTACTTCAATTTGAGTGAGTTGAGAGTGATTTGACAGACTCAACAGATGAGAGAATTGATTCTTATTGGAGTCAGTATTTTAAATTGGTTGACTCCCTTGGGAATGCAAGATATCCCAGTGTAACCAAATTGGTAAAATCAGCATTGACTTTCTCTCATGGCAATGCTGATGTGGAATGGGGATTTTCGATTTCACGCCGGGCACTTCCTCCTGATAGAGCATCAATGTCAGAAAGAATGTTTAATTCACTTTTGATTGTTAAGGAGGGACTAAACATGTATGACCGAAGCCCACACCTTGTACCTATTACAAAGGATTTATTGAAATTAGCTGCCTCAGCACATAGAAATTATTAAGATTAATTGGAAAATGAAAAGAAGTTAAAAGAAAAAGAGAAACAGAAAAAAAGAGCAGAAGAGGAAGCACAGAAAAATTTTGAAGAACATCAAAAGAGAGCTGTTTATGTCAAGGAAAAGATTATGGCACTGCAGCAGAGTTTAAAACAGAAAAAAGTAGAAGAAAGTGAAATACACGAGACAGGCCAGGTTTTGTTAGAAGCAGCAAACAAAAAACTGGAGAAGGCCATTAATAGCAAGAATATGAATGAAATACGGGCAGTACATGTCATGCTTGTTAGTGTTAAAAGTGTTCAAAAGCAAGAGGAAGCAAAAAAGAGGGAAGCTGAAAACATCCAGAAAAATCTTAATAAAAGAACATCATCTTTCATGACTGATTATTTACAGAAGAAGCCAAAGACTTATTAAGTATTCATGGTTTACTGGAAATATTACAGTATATACAGAAAGTTTTAAAATGTATTTAACCATAACAATAAAAAGAAAAAACTTTTACTGCTATGTTGCTGAGTTTTCCTTCCATGTTTTCACTTTGTTTTGTTACTACAGGTAGCTCTCGGTTTACACCGCAGTTCCATTCCTACAAAAGCCGGCACAAATCAAATCAGCGTAAAATGAACCCATATTTACAGTGAGGTATAGCGCTAGGTTCTACATAAGTGAAAAATAAGCAAATAATTTTGTTTATTAATACAATATAATGCAAAATACATATAAATTTAATTTTTAAAATGTATTTTATCATAAAATAAAGTGAAATGTTTTTGGACTTCGAACTCACATTTGAGTTATAAATAAACACTTGGCTTTATTTCCATCATTTTAGTTGAAATGTTTTTATTAAAAAATTTTAGTTTCAGATCTCCTACATTTTTCGGAAAAAAGGATCCATCTTTAATAACCTTTCCTACACTCGATGATTAAACAATTAGCTCACAAGAATAATTTAAGAATAATTTATCATTGTAATCCTACAATTTATAGAATTCTACCAAATGATAAGAAGAAAGGAAACTGTAACAATAATACAGGAGTGTATTCTATTCCTTTAAGTGACCACTGTTTTAATTCAGATCTTGTTTATGTTGGTGCCACTATGAGACTTTTAAAACAGAGGTTTAAAGACCATCTTTGTTTACATTTTTGTTTTTTTTCATTGAGAAGTTCGGAATATGGTTGAATATGATGCTCCTTTTTACATTTGCAATTCTTTCCCAATCATTGTCTAAGTCACAAAGTTCATCTGTCAAACTTTCCATAGTTGAAAGGATACATTAACCCGACATATAGCTACAGACAAGCAGAGACACTGATTGGTCGACCACTGGTTGCCGTAGCCAATATATAAGGTCAGTTTGAGCAGAAAAATTGAAAGTGGCTAAGAAGAGATAGATATCGTCTGGCCAGCGAGAAGTAGATTTGTCTCACTAACGATAATTTGTGATCACTGGTAGTGCTGCTGTGTCGTAAAGTGTTTTCCTGAACAATCTGATATGGGATACATTCATTGGCACTATGGATTCAGACACCATTTATTGGACTATTAACTTTAATAACTTGACTCATGGATACCTAAATGTTTAGTATTTTAATATTAATTTAATGCAAATGTATATATACCCAATAATATTAAACAGAAAAAATAAATATATTCAATAAAAATCTTTGTTTTAACGAATGTACANCTGATGATGTTATTATGAGGGTCAGAAAGTTCGTGTTATAAACTTTAAATATTTTATAAATTTTAATTCAATTTTAAATGCAACTTTATAAAGACGGAACGAGTTATAAAAGGATTAAAAGAGAAAAGGGAAACATAAAATCAATAAAATCTGGTTAAACCTCGATTCTCACGAGTTGGGTTCCTTGTTGAGATGAGTACAGTAATACCTCGACTTACGCTACCCCAACTTACGCGAACTGGGAGTTATGCGATTTTCAAGTCTCGTCAATTTGTCTTTTGTTTGAGTGCCACACAACTCTTGATTACTCACTCCCCCCACACTATTGTTTAGTTTACATGTTCGGACGTGTAGCGCGGAATCAACACATAGCTACAATTTATTTTGTGTTATTTATTTCTGTGTTTGTTATATCTACGGAGACTCGAGAGACTCTAATGTGGCGATTTCTTGTAACCGTGAACGAATCAAAAGACAAAATAAGATTAACGAGAACATTTATTAGATTACATACATTCGAGTTGGATTTTACACAAATTGCGAAATTATACCCCGAATTACGCGGTTATCGCTCGGTCCCACCTATCGCGTAAGTTTGGGGTATTACTGTACATCTCTGTGTCATGATTGTGTCACCCATCACCTCATTGGTCCAAGGAGATTGTCATTTCTGACGAAATCGGGGAAAGACCCGAAAAGAGGACTTCATATAAAAAGGACGGGCACGATGAGTGGGGGTGTGGAAGTTATTATTTGTGTGTGTGTGTCGCGCCGAGATATTCTTTGAGAGACTGTTCCTGTTCGTCAACCAACACCTCCTCCTCTCCTACTGAACTTGAAGATATCAATAATTCACCTACTTAACTTTGAAGAGAACTGTGGGACTTTATTGCTGTTACTCGAATAACAGAATAATATAAGGCATTTATCCTGCCTGCGCACTATTGTATGCTCTCTCTCTCTCTCCACGTAAACCAATCACGAACTCATTGTAACTAGAAATTGAACTAGAATGAACGCAATTCACGTAACTGATATGTAGCCAATACTACCGTTGTAACCTTAAATTCTGATGTATAACTAACGTAGATTTAATATAAATAAACGGTTATTTATGTTTAAACCATCTTTGAGTACAGCTTCTTATGTTCTTCTCTCCATTCACTCCATTCCAGGTCCAAACCTCCTATGTAACCGCTCGCGCGAACTTGTGGTCTCTGTATCGACCTAAGGATACAGTGGTATCATCCTGATGTGGTATCGAAGAGATACTGACCCAACGGTCACATTATAATCGGGTTAAACTGTACTTGCATATATTAAAAAAACTTTAAATAGTTAATTTAGAATATTAAATTTATTCAAACATAAGAAATTCAAAAATTTGTGTAGTTGATTTTATTAGAAACAAATTTGATTTGGCAATATTTTAATATGTTTAATTATATATTCTAGATAGGAAAAGGATTCAATCGACACAGTTGGAATAAGTTGGAGAAGTATGTTCGTCTCTTAACTAAGTCGTATGCAAATGTATATGTGTGTACTGGTCCTCTTTTTTTACCAAAGTAAATTATTTTTCATTTTCTTTAATTCTCTCTATAATTATAATAAAAATAATTGTAAATAAATATAATATAATACTATATTTATGTACTTTTAGAAAAGAAAATGATGGTAAAATGTATGTAAAATATGAAGTTATTGGATCTAATCATGTTGCTGTCCCAACACATTTTTTCAAAGTGATTGTTGGAGAAATTAACGAAAGATATGATCTAGAATCATACATAATGCCAAATGCAGTCATTGATGATAATACACCTCTTCATACATTTCAGGTAATTTTATATTTCCAGTTTGCTTATAAAGCACATGTCTTGTATAGGACAGGAATGGGTATGAGAAAAGACTACATAAGGGAAGGGATGAATAAGATAAAAACTATGTTGTTATAATCAATCAATATCAATATATATAATAAAGGTAAGTGTACAATGTGCATGCTGCTAAAACTCAAAAGTGAGTCCCAGTATGATCAAGGGAGTTATATGGTGTGGTAGCCCTCTATCCCCCATCCATGAAGTAGGTTCCCCTTTTTACCTGAAGGGCGTGAAGATATAAGGGCTGGAAGTTTTGCCCTCTAGAAATTTCTAGAACATTCCAGAATGTTCTGGGATGTTCCGGAATGTTCGGGAACATCCTGGAACATCCCAGATCATTGTGAAACATTTCAGAACACTCGAATGTTGTGGAATGTTCTGGAACATTGTAGACCATTCGAAGCCTTTTTTGTATGGGTGGGACTACCCATTGGTAGGGGTATATAAAGCAAGATCCGTCGTGGGTTTGAACGTTAGTTTTTTATCAATGACGAAGGGAAGAATTGAAAAAGAAGTGAAAATTCCATTATTAGAAACATTTAGAACGTTTGAAATTTTTGACAAACACTTCCAGTTATCCCCAATTCAACACCAGCAGATGAGATCAATGCATGCTTAAAAAATGACATCTCTGGCCACACATACAAATACTGCGAGTAACAAAAAATATGAGAGTTGAATTCTCAAAAGATGAAACAACAGCACATTTTGCTCAAAACTTTTACAAATAGGCGAAGGCACATATCCCACTGACCAAATGACCAGCCTCATTGAACTCAACAGTGATTTTTGCAACATAGCCACTACTGTAAACGAACTCATTGACCAAATTTTTCCAAACATTGTTCACAACTATACTAATTTGGAGTGGCTATTTCAAAGGGCAATTTTGGCAACTAAAAATAATATTGTCGACAATATCAACTTTAATATTCAAAAGAAAATTCCCGGTGAGGAGAGAGTATACAAATTGATCGACACGATGGTAAACATTGAAGAAAGTGTCAACTTCCCTACAGAAGTTTTAAATTGTTTGCAAGTACCAGGAATGCCATTACACTGCCTTCGACTGAAAATTGGATCTCCGATCATACTACTCAGAAATCTGAACTCATCAAAACTATGTAATGGAACAAGGATGATCATCAAACAGCTATTGAATAACATCATCGAAGCCAAACTTATGACTGGAAAGGACAAGGGACACACGGTGTATATCCTCAGAATACCACTGATCTATACTGAACTGTCATTCCATTTTAAAAGACTGCAATTTTCAATTAAATTAGCCTATAGTTTTACAATTAACAAAGTGCAAGGACATACTTTAAAACATTGCGGCATCAACCTCAAAGACTCCTGCTTCTCTCACGGTCAACTATATGTAGCTTGCTCTCGAGTAGGAAATTCGAAAAATTTGTACATATAACAAAATGAAAAATGTTGTTTATGAACAAGTATTGTAAATAGTTAGAATATGTTTTCAATAAATTTTTTTATGTTGAATTTACTAATTGTAGCTGTATATTTGTTCAGTGAATGGTTGTCTCTTTAATCCGAAAATATTTTTCTCAGTAGACTTTCTTACAGCAAGTCAGGTCCAGAAACTCTTTTATTGTATTTTCAATTCATATGCATCTCAAACTGGTTTCATTTTCCAGTTCCTCTTTAGTGCTCTTTAAGAACTTTACACACTTCTTTTTTCCCGAGTTACATTCATACGGCATCGAACTATCGAACTAGAATTTTATGGAAAAAATACTGCACCTGAGCGGGACTCAAAATCGCAACTGCCGCTCAGTGTTATTAAGTTATCGTCTGTATTTATATGTAACTAGGTAATCAGTTAATTAAAACAAAAAATAATAATTAAATTTAAAAATATTTAACTTAAATTTATAATTAAATTAAAATTTTAAAACTCTGTTCTTTATATCGAAACAAAAACCAAAATCATAGCTAAAATTAAAAATAAAATCAAAATTAATTAATGTAACTTAAAATTGCAATCAAATCAATTGAAACATATTATTTGGGAAGGTGCAGATAAAGTATTTGTCGGTCTTGATTGATTTGGTTAGGTCTTTATTTCATGCAGGCAGAGTTGAGAGTCTATTTATAGCACTTATTTGTAAAGGGTTAGTTTCAGTTTCGGTGGTGAGGGAATATCTGCAGGAAAAAGTTCTTCGTTATTTATGAAATCATTAATAAAATATTATTTTACTTATTCTATTTGAAATCTGTTTATTTCGGATTTATTAATTTATTTTTAAATCAATCTCGAAGCATTTTAAAAAATAAACAGTTTCCGATCGTGCTCATAAAAGTTTCGTTTTCTGCTTATTATCGTTTGATTTTGTTCGTAATAAGAGTTGTTAATTTTATTTCAAATTAATATAATAATCACATTACAAAAATGGAAAATTTATATACAAATAAAATTTTGAAATACGTTAAACTATTCAATTGTAAATATAGTTTGTGTAGATCTAAATAATTTACATTTAATGTTAATTTTTGACAAATTATATATATTTAAATGATCAAATAGAATTGGTAAAACATGCAAAAAGTAATTTTCTAAGTATTGCTTTATTTTATTGGTAATTTTTTTATTCTGTTCTATTTTTAACACGTGCAGAGAAGTGACCGATCACGTGGTCAACACGTGTTTACTCTCTTTCGATTGTGATCGACCAATAAAAATCTCTAGCGGAATGATACCGACAAACTGTTGGTTTATAGCAGGTTCCAAGTTAGAGTATAGATGTAATGGTTTGAATCCACTCAATATGACGCTACCAAAGTGCAAATTCCGAACTGATTGGTTGAAACAAAAGGACAAGGCAGATTGTACAGTAGGATTATGGGCAACTGTACGTTCAGACACTGATGTATTTTGCAAAGTATGTAATTGCATAATACAAGTAAAAAAAGGTTTCCAAGCACTTTTTGATCATGGAGGTACTGTCAAACACAGACAAAAATTTACCTGTGCTTATGGTCCAAGACAGTTACACCTGACATTGGTTGCACCAGGTGATAGTTTTGCAGGCCCATCAAAAAATGATGAAATTCCAAGTAATACTGATAATGGGACTGGAGAAGGATTGGCAACTGTGAGTTTATATAATCCAAGAGATGCTGCATACCATGCAGAACTGATATGGGCCATGAAAACAATATGTAGTAATTTCTCATTTGCTGCTTCTAATAATATGGTTCCAACACTACAAGCAATGCTTCCAAAAACTAAACTTCCTGAAGGAATATCAATGAGTGAGAAGAAATTGCGCTATTTAATAACTGAAGCATTGGCTCCCTACTTCCAAAAAAAAATGCTAGAAGAAATCCACTCTTCATTCTTTACAATTAGTTATGATGAAACCAGCAATGTGGAAAGTAAGAAAGAGTTACAGATAATGATTAGGTTTTGGTCTGAGCAAAAAGAACAAGTTGTCTGCAGACACCTAAATACATGTTTTCTTGGACGGGCAGATGCAGAAACATTGCATACATACATTATCAAAGCTATCGATGATGCCAACCTGTCACTACACAAACTTTTGATGATAGGATCAGATGGTCCTAATGTTAATCAAAAAGTGTTACGACTTTTTAAGGAAGATATACTGGGAATTCGCAAGAAAAGCCTTGTTGACATTGGAACATGTACAATTCATATTATTCATAACACATATCTGAAAGCATTAAATGAACTGGGTGAAGATGCATCAGAACTTATTGTGGCAGTTTACAGATTTTTTGATGGATGGCCTGCTCGGTGGGAAAATTATGAAGCTGTGCAAGAAAAGCTCAAGTTGCCTAAGCATAGATTTATAAAACATTCAACAACACGTTGGCTGACATTCCATGATGCAGCATCAAGGTTAATTGAGCAGTGGGAGGGCATAACTTACTACTTCTTAAAGTATATTCCTTCAAGTAAACAAAGCATAATGTCAAGTGTTTTGTACAGAAGTATATCTTGTTTGTTGAAGATTCCTTCCATGAAAGCAGAAGTACTACAAGGCATTTCAAGTGCAGAAATTTTCACAAAATATACATCATTTTTTCAAAGAGAAGAACCTCTAATACATCTCCTGTACAGCAAGCTGTGGGACTTGCTTCTAAAGCTAGTTACTAGAATTTTGAAAGTAGATATTTTGAAGCTTGTCATTCAGTCTAAGTCTGCTATGCCTGATAGTAATGTATTAAATCCAAAGAAATTATTTGACAAGACAAATCTTTTGCCATTAGAGGAAATTATTTGCAGTGCTGAGGTTTCTAATGAGTTGAGTAAATTATCTCAAAAAGATCAATTGCATTTTCGCAGTTGCTTACAGAAACACTATGTTGTGGCTTCCATATATATGATAGAAAAAGCTCCAATTCAATGCAAACTGTTGAAATCATTGACATGTCTTCAACCAAGTAATATTAGTGAAAAAAGCACTTATAAGGACATTGTAAGCATTGCAAGAGCTCTTCCATGTGACATTGCTGAGGATACTTTGCAGGATGAGTGGCGTCTACTTCAATTTGAGCGAGTTGAGAGTGATTTGACAGACTCAACAGATGTGAGAATTGATTCTTATTGGAGTCAGTATTTTAAATTGGTTGACTCCCTTGGGAATGCAAGATATCCCAGTGTAACCAAATTGGTGAAATCAGCATTGACTCTCTCTCATGGCAATGCTGATGTGGAACGGGGATTTTCGATTTCACGCCGGGCACTTCCTCCTGATAGAGCATCAATGTCAGAAAGAATGCTTAATTCACTTTTGATTGTTAAGGAGGGACTAAACATGTATGACCGAAGCCCACACCTTGTACCTATTACAAAGGATTTACTGAAATTAGCTGCCTCAGCACATAGAAATTATCAAGATCAATTGGAAAATGAAAAGAAGTTAAAAGAAAAAGAGAAACAGAAAAAAAGAGCAGAAGAGGAAGCACAGAAAAATTTTGAAGAACATCAAAAGAGAGCTATTCATGTCAAGGAAAAGATTATGGCACTGCAGCAGAGTTTAAAACAGAAAAAAGTAGAAGAAAGTGAAATACACGAGACAGGCCAGGTTTTGTTAGAAGCAGCAAACAAAAAACTGGAGAAGGCCATTAATAGCAAGAATATGAATGAAATACGGGCAGCACATGTCATGCTTGTTAGTGTTAAAAGTGTTCAAAAGCAAGAGGAAGCAAAAAAGAAGGAAGCTGAAAACATCCAGAAAAATCTTAATAAAAGAACATCATCTTTCATGACTGATTATTTACAGAAGAAGCCAAAGACTTATTAAGTATTCATGGTTTACTGGAAATATTACAGTATATACAAAAAGTTTTAAAATGTATTTAACCATAACAATAAAAAGAAAAAACTTTTACTGCTATTTTGCTGAGTTTTCCTTCCATGTTTTCACTTTGTTTTGTCACTACAGGTAGCTCTCGGTTTACACTGCAGTTCCATTCCTACAAAAGCCGGCACAAATCAAATCAGCGTAAAATGAATCCATATTTACAGTGAGGTATAGCGTTAGATTCTACATAAGTGAAAAATAAGCAAATAATTTTGTTTATTAATACAATATAATGCAAAATACATATAAATTTAATTTTTAAAATGTATTTTATCATAAAATAAAGTGAAATGTTTTTATTAAAAAATTTTAGTTTCAGATCTTGTACATTTTTCGGAAAAAAGGATCCATCTTTAATAACCTTTCCTACACTCGATGATTAAAAAATTAGCTCACAAGAATAATTTAAGAATAATTTATCATTGTAATCCTACGATTTATAGAATTCTACCAAATGATAAGAAGAAAGGAAACCGTAACAATAGTACAGGAGTGTATTCTATTCCTTTAAGTGACCACTGTTTTAATTCAGATCTCGTTTACGTTGGTGCCACTATGAGACTTTTAAAACAGAGGCTTAAAGACCATCTTTAATTGTTTACATTTTTGTTTTCTTTCATTGAGAATTTCGGAATATGGTCGAATATGATGCTCCTTTTTACATTTGCACTTCTCTCCCAATCATTGTCTAACTCACAAAGTTCATCCATCAAACTTTCCATTGTTGAAAGGATACATTAACCCGACATAGAGCTACAGACAAGCGGAGACACTGATTGGTCGACCACTGGTTGCCGTAGCCCATATATAAGGTCAGTTTGAGCAGGAAAATTGAAGGTGGCTAAGAAGAGATAGATATCGTCTGGCCAATGAAAAGTAGATTTGTCTCACTAATGATGATTTGTGATCGCTGGAAGTGCTACTGCGTCGTAAAGTGTTTTCCTGAACGATCTGATACGGGATACATTCATTGGCACTATTGATTCAGACACCATTTGTTGGACTATTAAGTTTAATAACTTGACTCGTGGGTACCTAAATGTTTAGTATTTTAATATTAATTTAATGCAAATGTATATATACCCAATAATATTAAACAGAAAAAATAAATATATTCAATAAAAATCTTTGTTTTAACGAATGTACAATGTTGCAGCTCGGTAAATATGTCAACACTGAAATGAAAATCAGTCTAGCATAGGGAAAATCGGGGAATTACACTGCAAAATGGCAAATTGCTCAGCGGCGTTATTGTGAATCGGCATAAATTGAGCCGGCATAAACCGAGGGCTACCTGTATTGCACTCACCTTTTCTGTATTTCAACTCACTTTTCTCACTTTTTCAGAGGGGAAATGGCACTCCCAGGCCTGTGTTTTTTAAAAAAATTAATGAAACATCATTGCCAACATTGAAATAAAATAATTCTTCCTTTTATTTGAAAGATTGAAAAATTATTCTTTAAAGAAATTTGATTTTGGAGAACATTGCTCCTACATAAAGGCAAAACAGGTAATGCTTAATATGTTGCACTTGGAGCTTAGTAAATTTGATAGTGTATTGTAGTAGTTAAATCAGTATCTGTTGAATAATTATTTTCAAAGTTAAAATTTGTCAAAAACTACCTCAAACCTATACATATAACTAACACCTTATCCTTGCTGAGAAATATAATTTATTTCAAACAAACGTTTTCAGCCTGATTCACAGGCCATCTTCAGGTTGAGAACCAAATTTGAATTAAAGGAACATCCAACCAACGATACAATATTCACAATGGGAAGCTTTTCATACTTTTAAGAGCTGTGTTCTGTGAAAGCTATGAAGTGTGAACATACATTCTGATGGAATGATTTACAATCATTATTTTATCTTTCTTGGACCACTTTATTGGTTGGCATGATCTTTTTTGAGGATTTCTTTCCACTGTTCTTTTTAAATTGCAAATTGACTTTGGTTTTCTTTCAGCAAATTTTGGTAATTGCTAAACGTTACTCCAAGGAAGCTTTCCATTAAACCATTGGTTTTCATCATAGAATTATACTAAAGAAATGGAAACCAGGAGAATCAATGACTTTATGACTTAAGAAAGCTGTGAGAGCTGGTATAGTGGAAAAAGCTATGGACTGTGAAAATCCATGTGTTGAGAGATTTCCATTATTGATCTTGTCTATTGAAAGAGATATTCTGCAGAACTGTGCTTGTCTTTTATAATTGATGAATTCAGAGTTGCTAAAAGCAGGAGAGCAATTTTGTAGGTAAATTTCTTTACACCTGTTGAATTTTTTTAACTTATTGTAAAACAAAAAGATGAGGAAAAAAGGCTTAATTCTGGAAACCAAATTACATTTTTATATGATAACATTTTTGATCTTTTGTAAAAATGCCATCAGCTGTGAAAAATTATGAAATGCATCAGAACAGATACATTTCAAAGAGAGAACATCTCTGTGTTCAAACATTTTCAATTTTAAAATTATAAGGAAAGTTATAATTATTCAGAAATTAATAAAATAATATTAAAATCAATTAAAACAAGAAATTATAAGCAGATTGACTTAAATATAACTCACTATAGCATTAAATGTAGACTCATGGCACCCCAGTATATGATCTTCAACAAACATCCCTCCATGTTTCAATGTTGTAACTAGATAAAGTTAGAAAGGTCTAACTTTCAAGAATTTTTTGGATAAAGTTAATTAATATCATATGGTATGCAAAAAGATATATGTAACACTGCATCATTAATCATTGTTTGCTCATCTGCCAAGTGTGAGAAGTTGGCAATGATGATGAGGTGTATGGTACAGGATTAATCCAAGGAGCGTGGCAGGTCCTTTAGATACATTATTAAAGAAATTAGAGGGCTGTCTGTTGTTTAATGACTGACTTAGCCCTAAGTAATGAAATGGAAGGAAAGATGAAGAGATAGTGTAAAATGAAGTGGTGAAGAAAAGAGGATAGGAAAGGAAGGGGGGGAGGATCCATGAATGCCCACATCACATTTATTTTATAAACAACAAGTACATACAAAGAAACAAAATTAAAATACATTGAATGTGACTGGCTGGGTTTGCCTTACAATGGAAGTCTTATATACAATTGTTATATACTGTAGTGCTACTGCACTAGTATTATTGTAATTTTTGTGTGTGTATGTTTCGTTTGTTCTGTATCAGGTCATATATTGTACTAAAATTTTTAATTGTTTTTTCCATGTTGTGTTGGGACGTCACATTGTAATAGGGTACATTATGTGTACCTGCTGATTGGGTGAGATTTGTACCACATGTGACATACTCCCAAATAGAGGGAGGTATAAATTTGGATGTGTTCACTGAGAAGAGGTCTTTTTTGTTTGGAGTCTCCTGCTTGTTACTCATACGCTATGAGTGAGAGTGAAATTTGGATACCAGTGAAAAGATTATGGACGATAGGAAGTCAGACTAAAGAAAAAGGACAATCCAAGTTAATCCACGAAAGTTTTGCAATCATCAACAAGGAATTAATGCCAAGTGCAAAGGGAACTGTTAAGGGCAAGTGTAAGACCTTTATTTTTATTGAACATCATAGCCAATGGTAGTGTTCTCTCCACACTTGGAACAATTATTATAATTGTATGGGGGAGATGAAAGTGGAGATAGTACGACCACCAAGACAATTGTATATATTTCCTTTGTTTGTTTTGATGCATATACGCATTTGATTTTTGTATTTTTACTGTAAAGGAAACCAATGAGTCTGTTGTTTTAAGACCTACTACTGGATGTAAGTAAACAGAATAAATTTTGTTTTCTCATACATTGAGGTTTGTGTAAAGTCCTTGTTGTCTTTGTATTACAGTTACCCTGCACACAATCCTGGTATACCAAGGATAGAATATTGGCGTCAAGCTGTATTGTACAAGGACTGTTAACGTAAACAAGAGTTGTTCTGTATTCTGTGTAAGTTTGGTCTTACTGTATTATGGAAGAGCAAATTTCGAGTATGTTGTCTGGAGTAGGAACAGGAGAGATTGAGAATGTACAGTACCTGTGGTGACAGGTTTCATGTGTATGATCCTGTGCTTTTCAAACTTACCTGGTGATGTATTGGATATGCGAAGATTTTTCCAAACAGTGGAGAACGTTGCTTCACTAGCAAGTTGGAGCAAAACTGTTAAGGTTACCATTGTCCAGGGCTGTTTAAAAGGTGAGCCTCTAACTGTTCTTTTTGATTTAAGGAATCAAGGGATAAATAGTTACGATGAAATTAAATGGGGGCTCAAGAAGTGTTTTTGTCATAAGGATACAGAACGAGATCCTTTGACCAGTTATTAAAAATTGCCCAATGAAAGGGGGAAAGGTATGTGAATTTGGTATAAGAGTAAAATCCTTATTCTCATGGGCTGTAACCCAAAACCCCAATCTAGCCTTGTTGCATGATAATACAATCAAGGATTGTATTATCATGATTGTATTATCATGCAACAAGGCTAGATTGTTGATAAACATGATAATACAATCAAGGATTGCATTATCATGTTTCATAAAAGGTCTATTAATAGAAATACATAGACAGGTTATGCAAAATAGACCAAGTACCTTAGAAGAGGCAATAGCAAGGGCCAAAAAAGAGGAGGAGGTTGAATCTGCCAGCAATAAGAAGAGTGGATTTAACTAAAATCTTCTCACTTGAGTACTGGAAATATATAAATTAAAACTCCAAAACCTTTAAACGTCCAGTAGTAATCAATTTAATAATAAACAAACGTTTTCAACCGTACTCTTGGTCTTCATCAGGCTTAAAATCCGTTAGATTCGAACCTGTGCAAGTGTNTTTCATTTTCTTTAATTCTCTCTATAATTATAATAAAAATAATTGTAAATAAATATAATATAATACTATATTTATGTACTTTTAGAAAAGAAAATGATGGTAAAATGTATGTAAAATATGAAGTTATTGGATCTAATCATGTTGCTGTCCCAACACATTTTTTCAAAGTGATTGTTGGAGAAATTAACGAAAGATATGATCTAGAATCATACATAATGCCAAATGCAGTCATTGATGATAATACACCTCTTCATACATTTCAGGTAATTTTATATTTCCAGTTTGCTTATAAAGCACATGTCTTGTATAGGACAGGAATGGGTATGAGAAAAGACTACATAAGGGAAGGGATGAATAAGATAAAAACTATGTTGTTATAATCAATCAATATCAATATATATAATAAAGGTAAGTGTACAATGTGCATGCTGCTAAAACTCAAAAGTGAGTCCCAGTATGATCAAGGGAGTTATATGGTGTGGTAGCCCTCTATCCCCCATCCATGAAGTAGGTTCCCCTTTTTACCTGAAGGGCGTGAAGATATAAGGGCTGGAAGTTTTGCCCTCTAGAAATTTCTAGAACATTCCAGAATGTTCTGGGATGTTCCGGAATGTTCGGGAACATCCTGGAACATCCCAGATCATTGTGAAACATTTCAGAACACTCGAATGTTGTGGAATGTTCTGGAACATTGTAGACCATTCGAAGCCTTTTTTGTATGGGTGGGACTACCCATTGGTAGGGGTATATAAAGCAAGATCCGTCGTGGGTTTGAACGTTAGTTTTTTATCAATGACGAAGGGAAGAATTGAAAAAGAAGTGAAAATTCCATTATTAGAAACATTTAGAACGTTTGAAATTTTTGACAAACACTTCCAGTTATCCCCAATTCAACACCAGCAGATGAGATCAATGCATGCTTAAAAAATGACATCTCTGGCCACACATACAAATACTGCGAGTAACAAAAAATATGAGAGTTGAATTCTCAAAAGATGAAACAACAGCACATTTTGCTCAAAACTTTTACAAATAGGCGAAGGCACATATCCCACTGACCAAATGACCAGCCTCATTGAACTCAACAGTGATTTTTGCAACATAGCCACTACTGTAAACGAACTCATTGACCAAATTTTTCCAAACATTGTTCACAACTATACTAATTTGGAGTGGCTATTTCAAAGGGCAATTTTGGCAACTAAAAATAATATTGTCGACAATATCAACTTTAATATTCAAAAGAAAATTCCCGGTGAGGAGAGAGTATACAAATTGATCGACACGATGGTAAACATTGAAGAAAGTGTCAACTTCCCTACAGAAGTTTTAAATTGTTTGCAAGTACCAGGAATGCCATTACACTGCCTTCGACTGAAAATTGGATCTCCGATCATACTACTCAGAAATCTGAACTCATCAAAACTATGTAATGGAACAAGGATGATCATCAAACAGCTATTGAATAACATCATCGAAGCCAAACTTATGACTGGAAAGGACAAGGGACACACGGTGTTTATCCTCAGAATACCACTGATCTATACTGAACTGCCATTCCATTTTAAAAGACTGCAATTTTCAATTAAATTAGCCTATAGTTTTACAATTAACAAAGTGCAAGGACATACTTTAAAACATTGCGGCATCAACCTCAAAGACTCCTGCTTCTCTCACGGTCAACTATATGTAGCTTGCTCTCGAGTAGGGAATTCGAAAAATTTGTACATATAACAAAATGAAAAATGTTGTTTATGAACAAGTATTGTAAATAGTTAGAATATGTTTTCAATAAATTTTTTTATGTTGAATTTACTAATTGTAGCTGTATATTTGTTCAGTGAATGGTTGTCTCTTTAATCCGAAAATATTTTTCTCAGTAGACTTTCTTACAGCAAGTCAGGTCCAGAAACTCTTTTATTGTATTTTCAATTCATATGCATCTCAAACTGGTTTCATTTTCCAGTTCCTCTTTAGTGCTCTTTAAGAACTTTACACACTTCTTTTTTCCCGAGTTACATTCATACGGCATCGAACTATCGAACTAGAATTTTATGGAAAAAATACTGCACCTGAGCGGGACTCAAAATCGCAACTGCCGCTCAGTGTTATTAAGTTATCGTCTGTATTTATATGTAACTAGGTAATCAGTTAATTAAAACAAAAAATAATAATTAAATTTAAAAATATTTAACTTAAATTTATAATTAAATTAAAATTTTAAAACTCTGTTCTTTATATCGAAACAAAAACCAAAATCATAGCTAAAATTAAAAATAAAATCAAAATTAATTAATGTAACTTAAAATTGCAATCAAATCAATTGAAACATATTATTTGGGAAGGTGCAGATAAAGTATTTGTCGGTCTTGATTGATTTGGTTAGGTCTTTATTTCATGCAGGCAGAGTTGAGAGTCTATTTATAGCACTTATTTGTAAAGGGTTAGTTTCGGTTTCGGTGGTGAGGGAATATCTGCAGGAAAAAGTTCTTCGTTATTTATGAAATCATTAATAAAATATTATTTTACTTATTCTATTTGAAATCTGTTTATTTCAGATTTATTAATTTATTTTTAAATCAATATTTACACATCTCGAAGTATTTAAAAAAATAAACAGTTTCCGATTGTGCTAATAAAAGTTTCGTTTTCTGCTTCTTATCGTTTGATTTTGTTCGTAATAAGAGTTGTTAATTTTATTTCAAATTAATATAATAATCACATTACAAAAATGGAAAATTTATATACAAATAAAATTTTGAAATACGTTAAACTATTGAATTGTAAATATAGTTTGTGTAGATCTAAATAATTTACATTTAATGTTAATTTTTGACAAATTATATATATTTAAATGATCAAATAGAATTGGTAAAACATGCAAAAAGTAATTTTCTAAGTATTGCTTTATTTTATTGGTAATTTTTTTATTCTGTTCTATTTTTAACACGTGCAGAGAAGTGACCGATCACGTGGTCAACACGTGTTTACTCTCTTTCGATTGTGATCGACCAATAAAAATCTCTAGCGGAATGATACCGACAAACTGTTGGTTTATAGCAGGTTC
>NW_019385286.1:277603-320390 GCF_000671375.1 Centruroides sculpturatus | reverse complement strand
ATACAACACGTTTTCTTTTCGATGACATATCGGTAATATTAAAAGTAAATAGTGTTTTTAAATCGTGATCAAATTTTCAAGAAACAAACGTTCGTATTGAATTTGGACTACTACTGACCAGCACTAACAGACTACCTATTGTTTAAAAGACCCTCTGGTGGCGCAAGAAGACAGATTTTATAAAATAAAAAGCAGTTGAAACCGCATTTTTATGAATAAAAATTTGACAAACTGTTTATCGTTTTATGATGACTAAAACCTTTTCGTTGTGTTCGCGGCTTTTAATGCATAAACCTTCGAGGCTCAAGGCCCTTCAAACCGCGAGGCATAGGTGGTGGCCTACGTTGCCCATACACCGCCCTTGGTCATAAAAATGATGTAATTTGAACATAAATTATTTATAAATACGTATGTGAAGTTATATTTTTATTACAATGCAAAATAAATTTAAGAGTTTACGACCACTCTGCTGGGTGAAACATTGTTGAAACAAAACAAGTTATTCACTCCATCACGTACATAAACAGAATCTTAATTTGCCAAGTGCAAATCAGCAAATTCATAAAATGTTTGTTTATTTTTAACAATCTGGATAATCGAAAATCCGGATAATCGAGGTTCTACTGTATTATGAATTGAAAAAAAAGTGTACACGAGAATCGAACCAGAGAACTCAAGCACACAAGTCAGGATCGTTACCACTCAGCCACAGGACGCTCAAATGGAAGCAAGTATAATTTATATATAAAGTGCTCAAAAAACTTTAAGTTCATTTTTCTTGATTCTATTTGAGTATTGCACTTTAGTATTTTACAGGTAATACACTCACATGGTGTACTACCTCTACACCAAAAATCATCAAAATCCGTTACCCCAAAGCCATAGGGTCTCCTTGTTAGTTGAAACATTAATGGATGGAAGCAAGAATACGAAATGGAATATTGAAATATTGTGAGAAAGTTCCATATATATTATGTTGGATGAAAACCGGGTTAGAAGAATTGGATTCAAAAAAACCACGAACAGATGTAAGTAGTGCATATGACTTTTATAAGATTAACACTACCAATATTTTTGAGAAAAGGCAAAAAAAGTGGAATATTGATGATGATAGATAAATAGCTGAAAGATGTAATGGTTCGTCCCTTGGAGGTTTGGTTGGAGGTATTCGAAGTATGTTGGAAAAACAAAAAGTTTATCTTTGTCTATATTAGAATTGAAGTCTATGTTACAAGTTACTTGAGTCATTGTTTGATTCTTTTCAAAATGAGGAAATATTTGAGGTCAGATGGAAATTGAACCTTAACTCCTTTTTCAAACCTTTAGCAGAAACTTCTAGATGCAGCAATATATGATCTGTTTCAATGCAATCATCTATAATAAAATACTTTAAATTCTCCACTACCAAAACGTTAATACAAAAATAATCAATTACACTTTTACCCAAATATGAAAAGAAAGTGTATTTTTCCTGTGCATCCTCTTTAAATCGGTTGTTTACAATCATCAAGCCTTTAGTTTGACACAATTCCACTAATTTCATTCTGATCTTATTAATACATTTATCTTCCAAGCTCTGGTAGACACTATAATCCAATAATGGGAAAATACCATCTCTCCAATCCATTTCATTCAGGATTCCAGTTCTACCATTGAAATCACCCAGTAAATATATCGTTGAGGTTTGCTGGCTGGAGGTGTATGTCAGGACAATTTAGAGGTTACGACTATCATATGTGGGCAAGAAAAGCTTTTACAGACAGCTTGCCATCATTTAACCTGTTTATTAAATTAAAAATTTTCTTACAACAAATTTTCCAATTTTCTACCATAACACAGCTTAGGGATCAAGATGAAAGTCCAAACAAAAGTTTGAAGTTTTTCCTTCAGTCCCTTGTTGACAGTGTGAAGATCATCGACCCTGGGACACATGGTGCAATGTCAGATGAATAGTCTTTGGTGAGAGGATAAACCTTCGTGGTTCAGGTCAAAACAGGAGAGCAAAGGTTTCCCCAACAATGACTGTGATGTTATGGCCGCTTATCCACGGAAACACCAAATTACAGAATCAATCAACAAAGTACAGTATGTCACATCCTTGAATATCAAGTAACTCTAAATGATCCTCTAATTCCTGGGAAAACAAAACAATCTCATCCTGAAAGATGAAACAGCTATTTCCTATAAATTTTGCAAGTACCTTATTCATCACATGTTAAAAAAAAACAGCCACTATTTTTAGCACCATGGAGCATTCTGCAAAATTGAAATTTTTCCCATGGGTTGAAAAAAGCAAAAATGTGTCTAACGTCTGGATTTAGAGGGATCTGATAGTACCCCACCTTTAGATCCAATACCGAAAAGTACTTATTACTGTTTAATTGAGACAATATATCATCAATCCTTGCCATAGTATATACCTGAGCTTTAGTGACTTTGTTTATGTTACATAGGTCTAATGTAAAGCAAATAATTTCCTGAGTTTTTAGGAACTACGTCTATGGGGAAATTCCACTCAGGGGAACTTTCCTCAAATATCCCAGCTTTTATGAATCACCAACCTTCCTTTTTAATGCAGGAAGGTAATTAAAAGGAATGTGATATTGTTGCTTAACCTTAATGAGTCGTTCAGTAGTAAGACTCACTGAATGCTTATAATTACTGGTACAGGAAATATCAGTTACCTCCCTCACCACCGCGTCCAGATACTTATTTAAAATCTCACTTACTTTATGTTTTACTTCGTATTCTAGATGCTCCAAGTTCCAAATTCCCTCACTATCGAGTGTCTCACTACTGATATTTATGCTGATTTCTCTTCCACCAATCAGTTTACTTGCCCTTAGTACTGGGTAAACTTCCAACAATATCTCAGGTTTCTGCCCTAATACATCCATGCCTATGACCAGTTCATACCTCATACCATAAGGGAACCGTATGATTGGAACCTGCAAATCTAATTCACCCTCCTTAATTAGTTAATTAATTCATATCTCATGACAATTGCTTTGTCACTTTTTATGATTGTCCTGGACATACCCCTAATGCACGACTCACTTGGGACTACACAATCCATCCTTTCCTTTCTTAATACTTCAGTGAGCTCATAATTCATCACTGTTCACTTGGCTCCTGTATCGATTAATCCATTGATACATCACCATGCTATCTCCACCACTACTATTGATATCCCAATCTCGGTTAACCGTATACACTTAGTCAGTTTAAAATTAACTAAACGGTCACTTGACTGACCCCCAAAATGACTGTATATCAGTTTAAATTCTGTTTCTTTGTACACTGTCTGAAATATGGCCAAATTCTCCACATGAATAACATTTACGAGATTCCCATTTCTTCATGGAACCTCTACTTATATTCATGTTATCTAACATAGTTAATAACAACTCATTTAACTTCTTAATTTGGGTCTCCAATTCTGCCACCCAATCACCTAACCTTTTCTCCTGTTCACTTGTAAGACTCAATTGTTCTATGTTAGCACATATCTCACTAAATCCATTCTTAAATTAAAACTCCAAAACCTTTAAACGTCCAGTAGTAATCAATTTAATAATAAACAAACGTTTTCGACCGTACTCTCGGTCTTCATCAGGCTTAAAATCCGTTAGATTCGAACCTGTGCAAGTGTAGAACAATGATTATGAAATTATTTTGAAAATTAACTTAGAAAAATGGAATAGCACAAACTGATATTTATTTATATATATATTTATATAATTGTATGTATTACGTATGCCATTCCGTCCCATGGCGATGCACATGCGTAACTGTATTCTTTAAAATCAGTTTGTGCTATTCCATTTTTCAAAGTTAATTTTCAAAATAATTTCATAATCATTGTTCTACGCTTGCACAGGTTCGAATCTAACGGATTTTAAGCCTGATGAAGACCGAGAGTACGGTCGAAAACGTTTGTTTATTATTAAATTGATTACTACTGGACGTTTAAAGGTTTTGGAGTTTTAATTTAAGAATGGATTTAGTGAGATATGTGCTAACATAGAACAATTGAGTCTTACAAGTGAACAGGAGAAAAGGTTAGGTGATTGGGTGGCAGAATTGGAGACCCAAATTAAGAAGTTAAATGAGTTGTTATTAACTATGTTAGATAACATGAATATAAGTAGAGGTTCCATGAAGAAATGGGAATCTCGTAAATGTTATTCATGTGGAGAATTTGGCCATATTTCAGACAGTGTACAAAGAAACAGAATTTAAACTGATATACAGTCATTTTGGGGGTCAGTCAAGTGACCGTTTAGTTAATTTTAAACTGACTAAGTGTATACGGTTAACCGAGATTGGGATATCAATAGTAGTGGTGGAGATAGCATGGTGATGTATCAATGGATTAATCGATACAGGAGCCAAGTGAACAGTGATGAATTATGAGTTCACTGAAGTATTAAGAAAGGAAAGGATGGATTGTGTAGTCCCAAGTGAGTCGTGCATTAGGGGTATGTCCAGGACAATCATAAAAAGTGACAAAGCAATTGTCATGAGATATGAATTAATTAACTAATTAAGGAGGGTGAATTAGATTTGCAGGTTCCAATCATACGGTTCCCTTATGGTATGAGGTATGAACTGGTCATAGGCATGGATGTATTAGGGCAGAAACCTGAGATATTGTTGGAAGTTTACCCAGTACTAAGGGCAAGTAAACTGATTGGTGGAAGAGAAATCAGCATAAATATCAGTAGTGAGACACTCGATAGTGAGGGAATTTGGAACTTGGAGCATCTAGAATACGAAGTAAAACATAAAGTAAGTGAGATTTTAAATAAGTATCTGGACGCGGTGGTGAGGGAGGTAACTGATATTTCCTGTACCAGTAATTATAAGCATTCAGTGAGTCTTACTACTGAACGACTCATTAAGGTTAAGCAACAATATCACATTCCTTTTAATTACCTTCCTGCATTAAAAAGGAAGGTTGGTGATTCATAAAAGCTGGGATATTTGAGGAAAGTTCCCCTGAGTGGAATTCCCCCATAGACGTAGTTCCTAAAAACTCAGGAAATTATTTGCTTTACATTAGACCTATGTAACATAAACAAAGTCACTAAAGCTCAGGTATATACTATGGCAAGGATTGATGATATATTGTCTCAATTAAACAGTAATAAGTACTTTTCGGTATTGGATCTAAAGGTGGGGTACTATCAGATCCCTCTAAATCCAGACGTTAGACACATTTTTGCTTTTTTCAACCCATGGGAAAAATTTCAATTTTGCAGAATGCTCCATGGTGCTAAAAATAGTGGCTGTTTTTTTTTAACATGTGATGAATAAGGTACTTGCAAAATTTATAGGAAATAGCTGTTTCATCTTTCAGGATGAGATTGTTTTGTTTTCCCAGGAATTAGAGGATCATTTAGAGTTACTTGATATTCAAGGATGTGACATACTGTACTTTGTTGATTGATTCTGTAATTTGGTGTTTCCGTGGATAAGCGGCCATAACATCACAGTCATTGTTGGGGAAACCTTTGCTCTCCTGTTTTGACCTGAACCACGAAGGTTTATCCTCTCACCAAAGACTATTCATCTGACATTGCACCATGTGTCCCAGGGTCGATGATCTTCACACTGTCAACAAGGGACTGAAGGAAAAACTTCAAACTTTTGTTTGGACTTTCATCTTGATCCCTAAGCTGTGTTATGGTAGAAAATTGGAAAATTTGTTGTAAGAAAATTTTTAATTTAATAAACAGGTTAAATGATGGCAAGCTGTCTGTAAAAGCTTTTCTTGCCCACATATGATAGTCGTAACCTCTAAATTGTCCTGACATACACCTCCAGCCAGCAAACCTCAACGATATATTTACTGGGTGATTTCAATGGTAGAACTGGAATCCTGAATGAAATGGATTGGAGAGATGGTATTTTCCCATTATTGGATTATAGTGTCTACCAGAGCTTGGAAGATAAATGTATTAATAAGATCAGAATGAAATTAGTGGAATTGTGTCAAACTAAAGGCTTGATGATTGTAAACAACCGATTTAAAGAGGATGCACAGGAAAAATACACTTTCTTTTCATATTTGGGTAAAAGTGTAATTGATTATTTTTGTATTAACGTTTTGGTAGTGGAGAATTTAAAGTATTTTATTATAGATGATTGCATTGAAACAGATCATATATTGCTGCATCTAGAAGTTTCTGCTAAAGGTTTGAAAAAGGAGTTAAGGTTCAATTTCCATCTGACCTCAAATATTTCCTCATTTTGAAAAGAATCAAACAATGACTCAAGTAACTTGTAACATAGACTTCAATTCTAATATAGACAAAGATAAACTTTTTGTTTTTCCAACATACTTCGAATACCTCCAACCAAACCTCCAAGGGACGAACCATTACATCTTTCAGCTATTTATCTATCATCATCAATATTCCACTTTTTTTGCCTTTTCTCAAAAATATTGGTAGTGTTAATCTTATAAAAGTCATATGCACTACTTACATCTGTTCGTGGTTTTTTTGAATCCAATTCTTCTAACCCGGTTTTCATCCAACATAATATATATGGAACTTTCTCACAATATTTCAATATTCCATTTCGTATTCTTGCTTCCATCCATTAATGTTTCAACTAACAAGGAGACCCTATGGCTTTGGGGTAACGGATTTTGATGATTTTTGGTGTAGAGGTAGTACACCATGTGAGTGTATTACCTGTAAAATACTAAAGTGCAATACTCAAATAGAATCAAGAAAAATGAACTTAAAGTTGTTTGAGCACTTTATATATAAATTATACTTGCTTCCATTTGAGCGTCCTGTGGCTGAGTGGTAACGATCCTGACTTGTGTGCTTGAGTTCTCTGGTTCGATTCTCGTGTACACTTTTTTTTCAATTCATAATACAGTAGAACCTCGATTATCCGGATTTTCGATTATCCAGATTGTTAAAAATAAACAAACATTTTATGAATTTGCTGATTTGCACTTGGCAAATTAAGATTCTGTTTATGTACGTGATGGAGTGAATAACTTGTTTTGTTTCAACAATGTTTCACCCAGCAGAGTGGTCGTAAACTCTTAAATTTATTTTGCATTGTAATAAAAATATAACTTCACATACGTATTTATAAATAATTTATGTTCAAATTACATCATTTTTATGACCAAGGGCGGTGTATGGGCAACGTAGGCCNTTGAGTCGGATTAGTCTAGAATCGATTAATTTTATGGAAGAAAATCTTTCAAACAGCCATAGTTTGTAAACTTGACACGTGTCGGGCTGTGATTGGAAGGACTCGTAAGAAATCGGATTCCTAAAGAATGGAACGTATTTATGATCTTATAGGGGGGTCAACTGTAATTGCATAATACAAGTATAAAAAGGTTTCCAAGCACTTTTTGATCATGTAGGTACTGTCAAACACAGACAAAAATTTACCTGTGCTTATGGTCCAAGACAGTTACACCTGACATTGGTTGCACCAGGTGATAGTTTTGCAGGCTCGTCAAAAAATGCTGAAATTCCAAGTAATACTGATAATGGGACTGGAGAAGGATTGGCAACTGTGAGTTTATATAATCCAAGAGATGTTGCATACCATGCAGAACTGATATGGTTCATGAAAACAATATGTAGTAATTTCTCATTTGCTGCTTCTAATAATATGGTTCCAACACTACAAGCAATGCTTCTAAAAACTAAACTTCCTGAAGGAATATCAATGAGTGAGAAGAAATTGCGCTATTTAATAACTGAAGCATTGGCTCCTTCCAAAAAAAAAATGCTAGAAGAAATCTAATCTTCATTCTTTACATTTAGTTATGATGAAACCAACAATGTGGAATGTAAGAAAGAGTTACAGATAATGATTAGGTTTTGATCTGAGCAAAAAGAACAAGTTGTCTGCAGACACCTAAATACATGTTTTCTTGGACGGGCAGATGCAGAAACATTGCATACATACATTATCAAAGCTATCAATGATGCCAACCTGTCACTACACAAACTTTTGATGATAGGATCAGATGGTCCTAATGTTAATTAAAAAGTGTTATGACTTTTTAAGGAAATTCGCAAGAAAAGCCTTGTTGACATTGGAACATGTACGATTCATATTATTCATAACACATATCTGAAGGCATTAAGTGAACTGGGTGAAGATGCATCAGAACTTATTGTGGCAGTTTACAGATTTTTTGATGGATGGCCTGCTCAGTGGGAAAATTATGAAGCTGTGCAAGAAAAGCTTAAGTTGCCTAAGCATAGATTTATAATACGTTCAACAACACGTTGGCTAACATTCCATAATGCAGCATCAAGGTTAATTGAGCAGTGGAAGGGCATAAGTTACCACTTCTTAACCCCTTCTTGTCCACTTTTTTAAAAAAATTTTTAATTAAGCATAAAAAATACTTAAAATTGAAAAAACGAAAGAAATGCGTTAATTTTGGTTAAAAAGCTTCATCATTTAGTTTCCTTTGTCTCGCCTTTCTGTGAAATTTAACACCGATGAGTCATTGTTTACGCATCTGGATGACCTTGAGAACAGCTGGTGTCCTATTTCCCGGGACATCCTCATAGACGTCTTGGGAGGAGAAGGATTTAAAGTAGGGTGACTAGAAACTAAACCTATATTTTTAAAAAATTATAATTTTATTGCGATTTCCAACCCTCATAATTAATTAAACATATATATAATAAAATCTATTAATTAAAAAAATTAAAAAACGATTGGAGGTCGTTTTTGACATCAGAAAGCAGCTTTAAATAACTTTAACGAAGGAAAATCGGTGCACTACAACTTTAGAATGATTAATTAATTTTGATAAAAAACTCCCATTAAAAAAAACATTAAAAAGCAATAAAGCGTGAAGCGCACGTCATTAAAGGTTGATTAAAATCACGATAAAATTTTTTTGTGCAGGAAAAAAATTCTGAAAAAAGTTGGGGACATAAAAACATTCCAAAAATTCAAAAAAAATTTTTTTCAAAAGTGGCCTTAACGACCATTTCTTATGTAACGCTATGAAACTTGCTCGAGTCAGACTCGAGCGCAGGCAGGAAGGGGTTTTAAAGTATATTCCTTCAAGTAAACAAAGCATAATGTCAAGTGTTTTGTACAGAAGTATATCTTGTTTGTTGAAGATTCCTTTCATGAAAGCAGAAGTACTACAAGGCATTTCAAGTGCAGAAATTTTCACAAAATATACATCATTATTTCAAAGAGAATAACCTCTAATATATCTTCTGTACAGCAAACTGTGGGACTTGCTTCTAAAGCTAGTTACTAGAATTTTGAAAGTAGATATTTTGAAGCTTGTCATTCAGTCTAAGTCTGCTATGCCTGATAGTAATGTATTAAATCCAAAGAAATTATTTGACAAGAGAAATCTTTTGCCATTAGAGGAAATTATTTGCAGTNTTTATAAAATCCGTCTTCTTGCGCCACCAGAGGGCCTTTTAAACAATAGGTAGTCTGTTAGTGCTGGTCAGTAGTAGTCCAAATTCAATACGAACGTTTGTTTCTTGAAAATTTGATCACGATTTAAAAACACTATTTACTTTTAATATTACCGATATGTCATCGAAAAGAAAATGTGTTGTATTATCATTAGAAGACAAAGTATTTGTTTCGATTATCCGAATTTTTCATTATCTGGACTACCTTCATCCCCAATTAGTCCGGATAATCGAGGTTCTACTGTAGTTATAATGTATTTATTTATTTACTCATTATTTATTTCTTATTATTTATTTGCTTTAATTTAATTTCTACTATTCCAAGTCTAATATTTTTTTACTTTTGTTGACAATAACCTCGCATTCTTGACACCTATGTGTCAACTTTCCCATCTAATTGTTATCACTAATGGTGACCGATGTAATTCTCACTAGGAGCATTTTTTTCTATAGGAGTTCTTTTTCACTCACTCTTTAACAGTTTGTTTCTGAATTTCGACACGAATAGACGTATTTGTGCAGTGAAATTTATTTTGAATAATTATTTTATAATTAAAAAAATGTCGTCAAGAGAAGCAAGTTCTTCACGTTGTGACAAAAAAACTGTTGATGATAACTCTTTATACAGTGATGTATCGAAGCAGCGGTTAAAAGATGGAGTAGTGTATTATGAGAGTTTACTTTTCGAATATAATTTAATTGCAATAACATCTTCTGATACACAGTCTGAAAATGCTATGCTGATAGGCACAGAATTATACAATAATACATTGGATGTGTTGATTGAAAATAATTTATAAATATTGCAATTAAATTATTTTCGAAAAGTAAACTCTCATAATACACTACTCCATCTTTTAGCCGCTGCTTCGATACATCACTGTATAAAGAGTTATCATCAACAGTTTTTTCGTCACAACGTGAAGAACTTGCTTCTCTTGACGACATTTTTTTAATTATAAAATAATTATTCAAAATAAATTTCACTGCACAAATACATCTATTTATGTCGAAATTCAGAAACGAACTGTTAAAGAGTGAGTGAAAAAGAACTCCGATAGAAAAAACGCTCCTAGTGAGAATTAGATCGGTCACCGTTAGTGATAACAATTAGATGGGAAAGTTGACACATAGGTGTCAAGAATGCGCCTATTGTCAACAAAAGTATAAAAATATTAGACTTGGAATAGTAGAAATTAAATTAAAATAAATAAATAATAAGAAATAAATGAATGAGTAAGTAAATAAATACATTATAAGTATTTATGAATTAAAAAAAAATTGTACATGAGAATTGAACCTGGGAACTCAAGCACACGAGTCAGGATCGTTACCACTTAGCCACAGGACGCTCAAATGGAAGCAAGTATAATTTATATATAAAGTGCTCAAAAAACTTTAACTTCATTTTTCTCGATTCTATTTGATTATTGCACTTTAGTATTTTACAGGTAATACACTCACATGGTGTACTACCTCTACACCAAAGATCATCAAAATTTGTTACCCCAAAGCCGTAGGGTCTCCTTGTAAGAACTCTTAATGTATCATACCGGCTCATTAAAAAAAATCCTTAATAACACAACCAGCCTCATTGTTATCCTTGCCATCCCTTTGAAAATTTTCCCCTCTTTCCTGGCCTGTTTGAAATTATTTCTTATTTTTTCACTTCACCCTATACGTCGTGGAGAAATCCTCCCTTATTTGCACTGTCCTCCTCCAATACAAGACATGAAGTTAATTGCAATTACTCTTCCAACTTCTCAAAATTTCTCATTTTGCTTCCAAAGAAATGTACGTAGTCAAAACCATAGAATTATTTCTGCTATTATTTCTAAATTTAACACAGTGTTTCTCAACAGGGGTGATATCGCTCCCATGTGGGTGTTTTTCCATAAAATGTGGAATGTGGGTGTTTTTCCATGTGGGGGCGATTAATAACAATTTATATTTTGGGGGTGAAAAAATTTTCTGGGCGATATAATAAAACATTATATTAAGAATAATTAGATATTTTATTTGTTATATCGTACAATAATTAAACAAATAACATTATACTAGTCACTAGTCTATTCAATGCAGTACAAATTTGGCATTAGCCTTGGCCCTTGGCATCGGAATTTTGAAGTGAAGGGAGCGATACTATGAACGGTTTCATTGAAGGGGCGACGATTTGTTAGAGGTTGAGAAACACTGGTTTAACACAATCAAGAATAACATTTGATAAACCAGATACTTTCCTTATCAACTTGGACACTGTATCTAATAAATTTTTTTGTTCATTCGTCACCACATTAAGTAATATTAAATTTCTCTTCCTTAAATTACTTTTGAGTATATTAACTCTTAAACCACTAATAATCTGCATGTTGTTGCAGTCAACTCTGCATTCATGTTAGGACTTGTGAGGTTCCGAAATCGAAATTGATTATAAAAATTTTTAAGATGGGAAATTTTGGTTGTCAAATCAAACCAAGAGATTGTGTTAGTGATGTAAAACAGGTACCAAAGGGAAAACTACATATTTATATCAAAGTAAATGTGATGCGAAGATAAACAACATAAAGGAATGTTGGCTGAGAGTGACTGGGAGCTTTGTCATGGCAGCATTGAGGTTTAAACAATCAAGAAAATGGGGCTTAATGAAAAGGACGTCTGTTAGATTGTTTGAGCTATAAAATGTTAAGGGGTAAACAACCACAAGAACATCTGGTAAATCATTTAAGTTCTAAAATGTCTGAGAAAAGACAATAACGGAGTAAAATACGTGTGCAGGTTTCAAGGCTCCATCAATACCGCTCAGTCTGAGTCAATCAAGGGTGCCGGAGGACCGGTGCAGACCTTTCCCGCCTTCTGAATTGGTCTCGGTTTTCACCTGGAGACAGAAGAATGACCAATCAGGGAGAGGAAAAAGAGACATAGAACCAATCAAAATGATTAGATTTGAGAGGAAAATCTGATAAAAACTCCAAATCTCAAGGTCGCGGAGGAGTTCTCCAGCCAATTGTGTGTTTAACAATGACCCATGCCAGGAACTCAGCTCAACCTCCTACACAAACCGCCAGAGTTTTCTCACCTGTTTCACAGACTTGCAACCGCTAGTGCCCAATGCATCACAGCTCTATAATTCCTGATCCAAATTCTTCCTAGTGTGTCTCACTGTAACAGTACTTCCAGTGGAGCAGGATCACAAACCTGCTGATGTTCTCAGCAACATAACACTTTTTTTGAAAACTACTTCTTTTTCTTTAGCATTATCCCAATCTTCATACTCTTTTAGTTTAACAAACTTGTCTGTAATAAAAGCCAACTTCCAAGACTTAATTACAGTAAATGCAACTCCACAGTTAAACACACCAACAGCAACAGCTACATCCCCTCAGTTACGCAAAATATTACAAAAGTAATGCAAATACTTGGTTCCTTTTTCCTCTCCTTGGGATTTTTTTTTATTTGAATTTAAAATTAAACACGAAATGGCTGTTATCAATAAATAATAATGTCAATAAATCAGTAAATAATCAACAATAAATAATGTAAGTGCATAATGTTGTCCTTCGTGGAAGAGAGCCAAGAAGTCATAAAATTATTTCAAACAAGCAGCAACATACTTTACACTTATTTATTAAAATTAAACAAGTACATTTTATATTAATAAAGTAAAATGGAACTTTTATGAATGCTAATCATTAAAAAAATTCTTGATAGAGGTCTGTGAGGTCAGAAAGGTTGGCAACTGCTGCAATAGGGATATGATGGTCAAGAATGTGGATGCAATCAGCACTGAGACTGTACAATTATAAGAAACCATTTATTTGACATGAAAGGGCTTACAAAATTTCTGTGATATTGAAAGTTAAAATTGGTGGCAATCTCTCGGTCTTCCTCTCCTTTTCAAATTATTTTCGAATGAAGGAGTACCCCTGGTTTGTGAGTGAGTTCCTTCAATGTCTTGATAGTTCCAGAACGATGAGATCAACTTCCAGTGATGGGATGATGTTGATCAGATGAAGATAAGCACATGACACACACAATTGGTCTGACACTTGGAATTTTCAGAAGTCATTTCATTTTTATAATTTGAGGTTTTTATTATTTTCAGTCCTTGATCCCCCATTCTAATTAGTTGCTTTTCCTTGTTCTTGCTTTCTAAGTAGTCATAATTTGTAATTTGTTTTGTTATGGCCAGGCCCGCCGTAAGCGGGCGTGCACTGCACGTGGGCGGCACGTCCAGGGGGGCGGCAATTACAATATCTTTTTACTAATGACTTAATTTCAACATTTCCAAACACAGCAATAGCACTAAGAATATTACTTACATTGCTGGTTTCAGTTGCATTTGGTGAAAGGTCCTTTTCAAAGTTAAAAATTATAAAATGAAACTATTTATGATTAACGATGCACCAGCAAAGACTAAGTAATTTAGCTGTAGTTTCAATTGAACATGAAATTTTAGACAGCTTGGATACAAGAAAATTGATAGCAGATTTTGCAAACATAAAGGCAAGAAGATTTCAATTTCTATAGGTAAATATTTATATGGTTTTACACCTAAGTAAACAAAAATAATTTAGTAATAAAAACAAATAGTTTTTTCTTTGTAAACTATTTCTTTTCTTTTTTCACACCCTTATGAGACAACACTAAAGAACCTTTCTGGCAAGCTCAGCGTAGGTAGTCATAGTTAAACGGGAGTGGCATAATCGGTATTGCACACGGGCTAGTGGCACTTCTGGTTATGGCAATGCAACACTTGGGTGATCTGCCTTAGGGGGATGCCTTCTGAGAGGTCTTTTTAAGGGAACTGGCCCCTGTTTAGGTGTTACAGATGTGGATAAAACCCAGAAAACTCCACGTGTCCAGCCCATCCAAGCAAGGTGTGAACCCATGACTGAACTCCCAGTGTTCAGGGAACGAAGACTGGCCATTCTAAGTATTTAGTCTTGTTGATAAGTGTAATGAGATCTCAACTTTGATCATGGGAGAGATCAAAATTGGCATTTGATTCTATCTCAGCTGGGCATGGTTGATCTTAGGACTTAGATCCTTCTATTGTTTACTTGTTTACATTGTATTTTTGCTTCACAACTATTCTTGCTTGCTTTCTTTTTTTCTTTAAAAATATTATAATGCAAATGTTAGTGACAATTTGGACCTGTCTGGAGCCTCACATTAAATCAAAAATGTATTGATAAAATAAAAATTTAATGTTTCTTTGACCATGTTAAATCAAAATTATATAAAGAAATCCATGAAAATTAGATGTATATGTAAAATATTTTGGTTAGCTTTTAATATCTGATTGATTATTTAATTATAATTTTGTTTTGTTGATGATAGACTTTTTTATGTTTATAGCTGTTAACATTGTTTTTCAACATATCTAAAAGTATTTGCTGTTAAATAATAAAGTTGTGATTTGTATTTCGAAATTTATTTCTTATTAATTCTCTTACATTCAACTTTTGTTAATACAAATCATCAGGATACAGTTTGTTTTATCAAAAATTTGTATTAACAATTTCAGGGTCAAGGTTGTATAATTTAGGAAGTTAAGAATTAATTGGTGATCAATTTATCTAAACTATATTATTTTGAATTAATTTACTAAATAAAGTTAACCTCTAAACAGAAACATTGGTCTGTGAGACCATTGCTGTTACATTGTGATACTATGTGGCAGAATTCCTCAAGTTTTATCATGCCTTTCCACGGTACTGTACCTTATTATCAACCACTTGACTGCACTACATATGTGTGAGTATTCAGTTTGTGACTTTGTTTCAAGAAACATATACTTTTTAAAAACATGAAGGTCTTATTGATCAGGTATCACATATGTATTGAAAGCAAAGGTATGTAAGGCTGGATGTTTCATATTTGTACTTGTAATGCCACACTATCCTATTTACATATTTCTGAGCGTCACGGGATTAGTCACGTGAATATTTGTTTTAAATTTTGGAATTTAGTTTATTTTGGGGTTTTTGGAATATTCAGTCCTTAAAATATTATAAAACATCCCCAAAAAAGAAAATAGTAATAACTAAAAAATAATGCAAAAAACATAAAATAAGGATTGGACTTCAACTCTTTACATAATTTATATTGTTTTAAATTACTACTTTGGTTGCTTTACAGTAAACATTAATTTTATAACTGTTTTTACATATGCCGTATCCCATCAACAAGTACTTGTGAATCAAGAGCTAACTTTATTTGTGTAATTGTGAAAATCCAATCAACAAAACTTATGCTTGGCTCACTTTCTGTTAGACCCACATATCAAAATATAGTTCAGTATTACTAATCATATGTCCAAAAAGATTATTGTATTGTTATGGGAGATAATACCAAAATATGAAAATACTGCTGCTGGAGATGATCAAGTTTCAAGTGATCAAGGAACTTGGGAAGAGGAAGACCTGTTCCAAGTGTCCATTTTTCAAGTAAAAAAATTTTCTGCAAGTGAATAAAATGTGACAAACCAATTTGTCTGAAGTGCATAAGTTTGCATTACATGTGCAATAAGAAATGACTAAAACAATTCATTCAAAAATTTTGGTAATTTTATTACTATTGTGACAATGTACAAAGCACCCCCTATGCTTCTGCACCACAGGACTGAAGGTTCAACATCGCATCGGCAATGATTAAATCGTCTGGTCTGACACCACTGTGTCTTTAAGAAACCTTGATAGCCGTTAAGTTCTTTTTTGCCCAAGCAATCACATGTGTAGGTGCTTGGACTCGGGATGGAGATGGTTTGAGAGACAACTGAGTGGAAGAAGTGCCCTCAACTGCAAGATTAACATTAACAAATACCCATTTATTAGATAAGTAAATTACACCTACATACAAGAATTCATAAGGTTTTATAAGGATCTCTACAAAGTAGTTATTATCATTAATATCATGGGTTCCTTACCGCGAGAGTTCACAATTGTTTGTGCATAGATAAATACCTTACAAAATTCAAGGAGGTTATTCTTTTGTTAAATCGGAGGATTGTTCGTTTAGGATCAGGATCGTTCGATGAGTCAAATTGTAGTAGATTTTAAACACACAATATTATCTAATTTAGAACTATTTATAAAGAAAAAGCTTAAAATAGTACCATATTCAGACTATTTAATGAAAAACACCGACGAATTAGTAAGAAAACTGATGGGTGTAAAAATGAAACCAACATATAGGCTACTAAGTTTAGAAATAATGTCTATGTACCCATGAATAAAATGGGAATTAATTGAAAAAAGCCTACTCAATCTAAAAATACATAGCTGGCTACTAGAGTTAATAAAATACAGTTTTAAAAATAATTACTATCATATAGATGAAAAAATATATAGACAGAAAAATGGTATTAGTATGGGAACAATAATCGATTCAAAACTTAAAGCATGAAAGAATGCATGAGTGCATGAAAGAAATAGATAAAAAATTAGCAAACTAAATGGAATAATATTTATGGCTAGATATGTGGATGATATCATAATAATATATGACAAAGAAATAACTAATAAAAATATAATATACAACTATGCCAACACACTAAGCAATACTCTTAAGTTTGAAAGTGAAATAGAAAATAAAAATGAAATTAATTATCTAGACATAACTGTAAACCGGGGAAAAACACACTCAATATAAAACGTTAAAAAAAGCAGCAATGTAGATAAAATTCTTAATTATAAATCATATAGTCCTATAACAATAAAAAGAAATAATTTTATAACAGCACTATCAAAGATATGGAACAGAACATCTAAGGCAGAAGAAAGAGGAAAAAATGAGTTAATAAATACCTTTATCTTAAATAACTACCCAAACGGATTACTAAAAAAGTGGATAACTGCATTTATAAAAACAGATTCAATGTTAAAAATAAGAATGAGAACACTACATATACATCATTCCCCTATATTAAGGGAACATTTGAAAAATATAGAAAAGTTTTCAGAAAGCATGGTGTTACACTAGCAGCCAAATTAAAAACATTAATACTAATAAGTTTAAAAATAACAAAATACTAAACCAAACAGGAGTAATATATGAGATAGAATGTACATGTAAAAAACCAGGCGAAACAGGAAGGCAACTCAGAACCAGAGTAAAAGAACACGAAGCAGCAATTACACTTAATTATAACCAGTCACCGTGGACAAATCACTAGCAAATTAGGATGCACAATTAATAGTGTAAAAATAATCCACAGGGAAAAAGACAGTTATCTAAGAAAATTCAAAGAACACTTTGCAATTGTTAATAAAAACAAAACCATAAACCTAAATAACGTCATGGTCGTTGACAATGTGTGGGAGGAGCTAAAGAGCAAGAGAGACAGTTAAAATGCTTCAGGGGATACAACATCAACACCACATAGCTGTATGTCTAAACATAAAACAGATTAGTTCTCCATTGTGTATTGTATATCCAAATAACGAAAAATGTAATAATTGTTGTAATTTGTAAAATTGTAACTTTACTGTAATAATCAAATTTATACCAATTTATAGAAATGTAACACCCGATGAGGGGTGCAAGTTACACAAAAATATTGCACCCGAAATGCTTAGTGAATAAAGAATAACGAAGATAGCACTCAGAAGTTTTTGTCTCTGATAAAATGCGGTCCAGACAAGAAACATTGGTTTAACCTATGAAGTTTCATCAATTTTTTTGAAATATTTTAAAATATTGACCTTTTAAAAGTATATAAAGAAAACCACACCATTGATATAATACGTATCTATTACTTAAGGTTGATTTCTTTGTCCAATAATGATTTTTGTGACTCCAGCAAAAGATACGATCATATCCTTTGACAATTAAACTATTTATTTGCTGGGAAAATTTTACCACAAAAATTTCAGAAAAATTAATTTTTTCACCTGGAATTTTTTCATCAAGTCCGGGTTCTCACACTAATGATTAGTAATTTATTCAAAACTAATTTCAAACTTGTTTTTATTGCCCCAAAAAATTATTAAATTCTTGTATAGTAACAAATGCAAAATATGAAGTCTACATACATGGTCTCTCAGACCGATGTTTCCAATTATGCAGTAGAGACTGGTTTTTCTGTTTAAAGTTTAAATAAAATTAATTTGTTTTTGTAAATAAATTTAATGTTTTAAATGATTTTCAAATAAAAAAAAGATGATGATGAGACTATATTTGCCATTTATGTATGGAGCAGTATATCAGAATAGTTAAACAAAACCAAGGACTTTAAACTACAAGGATAGCCAGATCCCGTATATTTGTTAGCAAGACCTTGGATCTATGTGACGTCACAGCAAGTCCTCTACTTCAACATGACAGATCTTTCAAATAACAAAATACGATAAAATATTAAATCATTTCTTAATTAATTATTAAATTACTACTAAATGTAAACTACTGTAGAATTTTCGGATTTAATAAGTGTACTGTACGTCAATAAATTTACAAGTCTTTTGTCTAATATTTATTTAACAAATTAATGAGCTATATTTTTTATTATGTGATTATCTTACTTAACTTTTTAATTTTTTTTCGACAATCACCATTTTCAGAAGGCATTCTTTTCAATATTTTATAGTTTTCTTGTTTAAGATTTCTATAATTAATTCTTATTATAGTTCTTAATTTACAAAAATCTTTTATTAAAGTAAAAGGTAAAACTGTTTCCACTGACTAATTCTGTACAACTCCGGGGCCTTTTTTATACGATTCATCGTGATATATTTCGAAATATTTATTCCATTCTATAATTTTTGCTAGCCATTCATCAGTAGGTTTAATAAGCCCTCCATAAGATAAATGTTGCACCCATGACGGAATGCTATAGTTGTAATGATTTTTAATTTTGTTAGTGGAATTAATTAAGTTTGGGTATTTTTCTTTATATTTATAGGCAAAATATCCTGCTATATACTCGAGAGCATCGTAGGAAGTTTCTTCAGAGATTGTGTTAAAGTCTAGATTGCATGTAGAGTTTCCTGAAGATTTATTTGAAGAAAAAGTAGTTTTACATTCAGTATATTGGTCTGTATTTTCACTTGATACTTCTACATGTGCTTTCTCTAAAACTTTGGGTATAATATATTCCTCTTGTCTTCGATCTGTAGTATTTACTTTTGACTCTAAAATACCAGGATTCTTACCTAAAATAATCAATCTAATCCTATATATAGCATTTAATGGGCTTGGATGTTCATTAGGACCCCGGCTTCTAATTTGAAAAAAAAAAATTTTCCAGACAATCTTGATTTAAGTGCAGATGTATTTTATATCAAAAGTCGATTTCATATCTTGAAAAAGATCAATTAGCGATTTCATTGAGATTATCATTCCTTTCTGGAAAATTTGGAGGGCATTTTTTCCACTTGCTCTCATTGTTGAGATTATTTTTATCATTTTATTTAAATGTTCTTCTTGTAATTCCAAGTCTACACCATATCCATTTTTGCTTGGAACAGAACCTTTTGGTGCATAGCTATTAAAAATGTCGAACCACATATTTATATCTCTAATATACGTTTCATTGATAATAATAATTGATTCATAATAAACGTTTCATTGATATTCACATTCAATTCTTTCCATAAACTTATGTTACTGCAACTACAGTCACTGACGCAAGCTACTACATTATACGATAGTAAATAAAGTTCTGCTATTAATTTTAAAAGTATTTCTCTTGTCATTTTTTGATCAAACCCGATGTAAACAGGTTGCTTCCAATTTGAAAAAAGAAGGTTATTATTGCAACCATACACAGCACACCTAGTACTCAGCATTTTGTTCTTCACCTAACATAAAAATATAGCTTTAAATATTTAATGACTTATATTTAAATCATCTTACCTTATAAAAAACTTAGTCAAATAAAACAATTACAGAAATATTAAAATAAATCACTTCGTTAATCACAAAATTGGACGAATATTAAAAGCGAAAACTAAACACGTGCACACCCTGCTCTCTATGTAAACAGAGAGGTCAGGACACGTGCTGACGTCACTAACTTGCCATTCCAGGCTAACATTGTAGAATAGGGATCTGGCTATCCTTGTAGTATATAGTCCTTGAAACAAAACAAAGCTAACAGAAATCTATGATTTTTTCTGTTGAAATTGATTGTAAATGTAGAAATATTTTTTGGCATGAAAAGGATAAAAATTGAGTTAAATTTGGCACAAAGTAGTCAAACCTGGCATCACTATGCACTTCTTGATATTGTGAAGGTCTGAAACCCGTTTTTTCTGTTTTAAAACAGTATAAACCTCGGAATTTTCTCTGAAAAGGTAAAAAGGAGAACCTCTGCGGTCAATGACCGAGACGCTCTCCTCGAGTAAGAAAAAAAAAAGGGGAATGTTAAAATATCAATAAACGAAATCTCCTCCATTTATTTAAAGGTAATTCTATAGACGTTAATATCAGCAAGACGGAAATAAGAGATGTTTCTTATCACCTCTTTGGTTGCACGTAACACGTGGTTACGGCAATAAATCGCCTCGTTCGTAGTCAAACACGACGTTTGATATAAACAATATCTAAATAGTCGACCCGGTTAAAGAAATTATTGTCAGCAGAATGTTAATTTATGGATGAGAGCCATCAAACCTATAGAAATTTATATCATAAAATCATATCTTCTTGACACCAATATCAATAAATTAAACAAACTTCTCTGTCAGTTGTCTGTACTAGCTAGATCCAAACATCAACACACTAACAGGTGTGCGGATAAATCATTACTAATGTCATAGTTCTCAACCCCTCAAATTTGGTATAAAGAGGGCTCCCGGCCAGTTATCGGTGTGGCCTCCAAGATAGCAAAAAGCAACAGATTAACTGCCATCAACGCTGACTGCCGACGACGGATGACAAAGCTAAGTTCTACTATCTCCCACTTAGTAGAACTCTCTTTTTTCTCTCAGGTGGACTAGGGCTAATTCCAAAATTAGATAGTAATAAGGATCAGAGAATATCCTCTGTCGGAAATAAGCGAGATGTAATCCAGATAACCACCTATTGGAATTTCGGTTTGATATTATTATTATTGTTCTTATTATTATTTGTAACCTTTTTATATAGCATTTGTTAATTATATATATATATATGCACTGACCCCTCCCAATTGTTTTTGCTTAGAATATGCTTTTTAATAATGTCATCTTAAAACACAAAAATTAACAAAAAATGTGTGATGTATTTAAAGTAAATTTATGCTGTTACTATTTAAGAAAGTATTGTATACTGTCTGATTAAAAATTTTTAATGTAAATGTATACATTGTTTTGTGACTCGACTGAATGTTATATTATATGATGGAATAGCGTTGGCATATTATAGCAAAATCAGTCTAGATAAAATATAAATTGTTAAACTGTTTATAGTTAACATGTTATATAATATTACATAATACAGTATATATATTAGCTGCAAGATAAATCAAATGAGAAATAATGTTTTAATTTTATAAAATGCAAATAGAAATAAACTAAAATTTATTTATTTTTTTCAATGAAAATTAAAATAAATTCAAAATCATTTCATGTTTTTTATTTTTGTATATTCTGTATGTATATTACATAAGTCTGATTGTTTTAATTAATATATTAAGTCAAGATTTTTATTATATTAAAAAAATCCTGACTTAACAATTAATATTGATATGAATAATGAATCCTGTAAAAATACAAAAAAAAATTTTCCTCTCCAATTTTTTTTTTATCAAAAATGATTGTAAAATATATATTAAATATTATCTTTGTTGTTTAAATCAGTCTTATCAGTAATGATAAGACTTTATAAATAAATAAATAATCCTAGTGAATAGTGTCTTGATAGTGCAATTTTTAAAAATTTGTGTCATTTAACTACTTTTTATATTTATGAATTCAAATCATAATAAATTATAGCAATTTAAGATAATAACATGGAATAATATATGCACTAACTGTTTAATTGTACTTGTAAAGATTAATTGTACTGTTTAATTTAAATGTAAAAATTAATCTTATGACATCAGTATAGTCATGTCATAATATTTTTTCATTTAGTAAAAAAAAATTCTTACAAAACATCAGTCTTAGGTAAACTAATCTAATCTTTGACTAATAGCTTTTCTTTCCTTCGCTGTTCATTATATAGTCCTACATATTTATAAATGATAAAATTATAAGTTTTTATTAAATTGTTTAAAAGAAATATTCCAAAAGTGGTTCAGTCAATAAAATATGTTTCTTGATGAAATAGATAAGTTTTTCATAGAGGAAAATCAACTCTTAATATCTGGCATGTAACCCAAAATTCCAAAATAAATTACATAAACATTTTAAAATATATTAGGTAGCAATTTCAAGTTTGGAACAAAGAGATCAATAATGTAGAATTTGAAACATATTTAAATTATAGAAAATCTATATAAATTTAATTAATAAATGCAGAACAAGAATTCATAGAAATCATTAGAGCATTTATCTAATGCTTTAATTATCAGATGTTGTGAAACTTGGCATCATCTATGTAAGTAAAACTTCCTGAAACAAGCCATGGATTATTGGCAACATCAATCCTTATAATTGATGCAATGATTCAGTAGATTAGGGGTAAAAATAATAGATAATATTTTAAATTTACTATTTATGGTAAACTAAGTTATATATATTAAATAAACAGGTGTAGTTTTTAATATTTATTTTAAAATTTAAATTAAAAAAATTCACAATACACTGAAATGTTTCTTTATTACATGTAATGTTATGGACTTTCATCATTTTGTTCACATTTTAAATAGGTTACTATGGTTTTGATTAATGCTTTCTGCATATATAATTAATAAACAAAGAAAATGTAATTGTTGTATTAACATTTTTGGCCCTCAATAAATATTGCTGCTTCATCCTCTTTTTTTTTNTTAAGCCATCCAGTGACAAAGTGAGCAGGTCTAACTGATCTGACGATTAGAGGGCCTGGACCCTCGTCCGTATTCTCACATATTGGTGTCAGGAGTGGGGGTTTGTGCAAAAATAGACGAACCTGTCTAAGCGGGACAAACCTGTTATTAAATGACAAACCTGTCTAACGTGGACAAAGGTCTCATTTGTAGTCTTATCGGCTATAAAATCTAAGCATAGGCCTTAAGGTTGATTTTAAGTTACTTATAAGTAAATATAAGGTTAAAGAAGAAAATGGAGGGAGAACCTTCTAGAGGAGCCCCTTTGGCAGGAAACCCTATAACCTTAGGAGGTTTAGGGGGGATGATTCCATTACTTCCCGTATTTTCAGGAGATACTAGTGGAATTCGTATTACCGAATTCTTTGAGGCACTAGCTGATGTGAATCAGGTGGCTGCCTGGACCAAGGCCCAGATGTTGGCTGTGGCCAGGTTAAAATTAACTGGTATTGCCCGGGAATTTGCTAGAAAAGATAGGAGAATTAAAGATGTAGAAGATTTTGAAACATTTAAAAAGGTGATGATAGAGCGCTTTGAACGAATTCCATATACCTATAGGCTTCAGAAATTCTATGCCTGTGTGCAAGCTCGAGATGAGGATGTACAAGCTTATGCTGTCAGATTACAGTCCTTAGCGGCAGAAGTAGAAATAGAGCATGAAGGAGCTAGTGATACAAAAATAGCAATTATAAAAAGGATCAAGGAAAAAGAATTAGATGAGAGGCTTAGAGTGCAATTTTTAAACGGAATAGACATAAAAATTCGACAAAGGGTCATGTCTAAAGATCCTGGAACTTTTGATGAGGCTCTGCAAGTAGCAATTCGAGAAGAAGAGATTGAGTTGCTAACTTCCAGGAGTAACATAGTTCGAATTATTGGGGAATCTGAAAATCCTATAGATCCAGGACCGGGGGACCGTTTTTGGAGCCAGACAAAGGTAGAAGGGAGTAGTCGTAACTATAAGAGACAATTACCGTTCCGTTATAGCAGAATAGGGCGAGATAAGCCTTTAAAGAAGATAGAAAATATTAGTGATAGAGGTGAAAGGAAATTGCATTTTCATTATAGGAGGCGAGATCCGGATGATCAAATTTATCCCAAACAAAGCATTACAAATAGAAATAGTAAGTTTTGGACGGGAAGGGTATCTACTGTTCGAGTAAGGAAGGATCCCTACATATTGGTATACGTAAACAATGTTCCCGTGAAAATGAAAGTAGATAATGATATAAAATTTACGGTTATATCAAAGAACTTGGCGAACCAACTAGGAGAGGGAGCGTCAGTTATAAGAGGGGAAAAGAAGGAATTGGATATTTGTCCAGGGAAGACAGTACAAACTTTAGGTGTTGCTGTGCCGGTGTTTAAACTCAGAGGACATAAGTTTACAAAGGCATGTCGAATAGTGCAGCCAGAGATCCCAGCTCCTTGTATGGGAATAATTGGCCGGGATATGTTAGAACAAGAGAACATAAAAATCGATGGCGAAAATCGAAGAATTATTTTATCTGATGGGAAAGAAGTACATTATTGTTCATCTAATCCTCCCAGGGATAATTTTTCCCAAAAGAAATCGTCAAGAATAAGACAAAAGAGGAGTAAAAGGGGAATCGATGTGAGATATTCTGAGCCCAGTATAGTATGAAGTGTTCGGGTGGTTTCTCTCAGCAACCGCCATAGCAGGAACAAGGCCAGGGCAACAGGGCAGAACCCAAGGGTTGAGAGCAAGACGGATACAAAGGAAGGGTGTAGCAAGGACCAAGAAACTACGAGGAAGAGAAATTGTAGAGACTCTATAGAGATCGTAAACGATGACCAAGTAGTTAGGAGCGAGTATAAATATCGTTCTGGGATCAAAGAAATATTACAGCAGTTTATACATTTAATGTTCTTTACTTTTAGTATTATCTTGGGATTAGGTTATAGGATGATAATTCGACGATCCATTGTGGAAATAATAATGGAGAAAAGAGCCTACAGAAGTGGTATCCCTATATCCACGTTCGGAAAACCTGCCGGGTATCCTGTTCTTAACGGATCTAACCAACACTGTTTTGAATCTTCGGGCCAGGATTACGGTAGTAAGGAAAAAGACAGCTCCCTGGATCCATAGCATTGAGTTGGCATCGAGCTCTTTGCTACAAAGTCAAAATTTGGGCGACGAAAGGAGGAAAGTGTTGGTGCTAGTATAAGGTTACCCTCACGGTCTTATAGTTGGAACGTATATAGTTGGAATACGTAGAAAAACCTAGAATAGTTATTTGAGGTAGTATAAGTAGTTGTAATAAAGATAAAGAGAGAGGGAGAGTCGGACTAAAATATCCATAGGGATATAAAATTGTAACTCAGGATTCCTTTCAACTACCTCCAACTTGTGTGCCTCAGTGTTTCCTAAAACTTTATTTGTTTTAAGTGTTGATTTCACAGTCTTCAGGAAACATCGCTACAAAAGTACCTGTAGAATCAACGTTCGACGCCTCTGCAAGCCACGTCCAACATCTCCTCCCAGAAGTCCAAAAGGAAGACCTCAACGAGAGACAGCCCACCTGCATTTCTGCTCCACATCAGCATTGGCAAACAACTGCTATTATAGAGACCGACCAGCCACTTCCCTGATGTATTATCAACCTTACAGGAAGTACTTGAGGAAGCTCTTGGAGAAAATACTACAAATGAAAGACTATTTCCTCTTCCTGAAGATATTACTACTATAGTTCAGTGAATTAACTTTCCGAGAGGAATCTACTTCCTTCATATTTTTGTAATCTATATTATATGTTTATTAATTAGTATAACCAACTTTACAATTTTTAGACTTCTTGTAAGTAATATTATATATCACCTATATTGTATGTTATTGAACTATATTATATTTTATATTGTAATCAATTCATATTATATTGTACTCAATAACAAAGTATTATTTCCAATATAATCACATGATATCGATTATATCTATTTTTATGTAACCGATATAATAAGATTTACTGTAAAGAGAGAGAGTAATATATCAAATAGAAAAATCTCACCTATCTTTAGGACGGTGTGATTTTTGAAAGGAAGGAAGTGATGTGACAATCTGACGGTGTTCTTGAGATAATTAATATAAAATTTTAATGTAATAAATACTATGCTTTAATTTCACTCAACTATATAAAAAAGAATGATAAAATTTGGAATAATTACAAAAACATAACCTAATAAGGACATAAATTTTTACATCCGGTGAATCTGCTCTGTCACGTAGCGCTTTTCCAAGAACTGAGGATGTTTTGCTTCCTTCCTCCACGCCTCGTATCGTAGAATTTTGCACACCACCTGCTCAAATGTCATAACCAATTTCTAAGAAAATATTATGAAATAATTGGGGATAAAAGGGCTGATTAGCGGACTCTCGGGGAGTTCGTTCAAGGTGGTGCTATAGCAAGGTGCTCCTCATCCATGGTTCAACCTGTCCTCCCAACTCCATTCTGCAGGAAGAGAATCTACAAGGTACAGGATCCCAACATGAACAACGAGGTAAATTTAATGTAAACCTCTCTCTCAGGCTTATTCTACATAACATAGAGATAGGAACTATCCTCACATAGGTAATCCATACTGTTACTATATGGTATTATTCCTTTGTATCCAATATATTGTAGTATTGTTAGTGATAATTAAATTGTTAATTTTATATTTAATGTCCTTCTTGTCTGGTATTTGTTCTTTATGCACAAACCCACACAGAATCTTACCACTCGGGTTCTGAGAAAAATTAAGCCATCCAGTGACAAAGTGAGCAGGTCTAACTGATCTGACGATTAGAGGGCCTGGACCCTCGTCCGTATTCTCACACTATTATAATCAGGAAATGTTTGGAATTAGCTTACTAATTTAATTCATAAGGTGAGTATAGATAATACAGCAAACTTGGGGATGGGGATTATATAACATCAAATTGGATAACCAAGCAATCTTAGCACTAGTTGCTTGATGGATCTTACTCAGGGTACTGGAAAACATCAATTAGAGCAATACAACAGTAAAGTATTTCCTATCTGGAAAACTCCATAAATGCAGTCAGAGGATGAGGGTGGATTTTGTGTACAAAGCATTTACATCTTACTTGATAAAATTTTATCCTGTTTAGCGTTGATGAGATTATGCTATTGGTAAATAAATCAAGTGTACTGTATAAAGGAAGTATTATAATAGGATCAAATTCTAGAATTACGCCATTTACGCCAATTACATATTCAAATCAACATATATCAACTTGGTAGTTGTCTATCATAGAAAAAATGGTATCATTTTAAGGAGTATATAGCGATTTAATTAAATATAAAAAAAATATAAAATTGCAACGTTTAACAATACTTTGTTTCCGTTTGTTCATCGGTCGTTCGCTCCAGTTGACTGTCCACAAATTTACAAACACGGAGGCGACCTTTCTTTAGAGGCTACTGCCTCCGCAATTTGTTAAACGTTGCAATTTTATATTTATTAATTTTATATTTAATTAAATGTAATACCGGCGGCCATGTTTATATTTATTATTTTTTAAAAATGAATTTTATGTGAAAATGGCAATAGCACCAGAGGACGTTTTTTTTACCATATTTGCATTTTATTGCGGGGGCAGTAGCCTCTAAAGAAAGGTCGCCTCCGTGTTTGTAAATTTGTGGACAGTCAACTGGAGCGAACGACCGATGAACAAACGGAAACAAAGTATTGTTAAACGTTGCAATTTTATATTTTTTTTATATTTAATTAAATGTAATACCGTCGGCCATGTTTATATTTATTATTTTTCTTCAAAAGGAGTATATAGCGAATTTAGAAAACCATATCTAGGACATTAGTTACATAAATCATTTTGTTAAAGTTTCATCATATCTGTAAAAGTTGAAATTTTTCATTGCTGTAAGAAATGTTTCTAAATTATTTAAATATAGTATGTCAAGCCCCAGGCTGAGTTTGAACCTAAAACGGTTTATAAAAGTTTGTAAAAGATAATTAACGCAAAGAGGAGACAAACACGATTTTGCAAGATGTCGAGTTTACATGCGTCGCTGACGCTGGACTTTGACACCATTGCTGATATACAATAGAGAACTTGATCGGAAAAAGAAGTTTGACAAACGAAAGATGTAGGAAAAAGGGTCTTAATGTTCTAGAACGTCATAAAAAAACAAATGAAAATATGGGTGCAGGTGTCAGTCAATGTTCCCTCTAATTCTTTTTGTAGCTGAGCGGAACATTTACTTCTCTGTGCAAAAAATAATTTTGCTGAGCAGATTCTGAGCAAAAAAATTTTCTGAGCATATATATATATATAATCTTATTTTTTCCTATAAAAATTAAAATAATTTATTATAAAGTAGAGATTAAAATTCATTTTAAAACATACTTCCATACAAAATATTATTTTTGCCAATGATTTAATGTATTAATTCGAAAAATACGTAGCAATAATCACATTGCAGACAGAGTGGGAAATAAGTAAGCAACAATTCAAATCAGTGTGGATGCTCTCGTGCGCGGCAACAATTTGAGCAGTGCGCGGCCGCGCAGCTTAGAGGGAACATTGGTGTCAATTCTATCCACAATCCCGGTCAGAGTCGAGGGATGGTGTCAGATAGACCTTTCTCGCGACCCAAACTGATTTCAATTTTTCCCTAGATACAGATGAGAGACCAATCAGGAAACAAGGAAAGGGAAGTCCAGCCAATCAAAGGAAGAAGTAGAAATCCAAAAGTCTATAGAACCCCGATATTCAAGGACACGATCGCTCCCTCAAAAAGTGTCAGCCCCTCTGCAAAAAGCTTTCACTTTGCCAACATCAACGTACAGTCCGCAAGAGTGTTAATTCTGCACAGCTTCAACCGAAAAGACGGAACACCTATTTTATTGTGCTTAATCAGCAACTAGTGCTGAACTACCCAGCAGGCCTCCTCATAGACTAATTACCTAGCGAAGCTAGGAAGATTGGCAAGTTCTATGGGAGACCTTGTTCTGCACATCAACGTCTACGCAGGTACTTGCTGCTAGCATCACTCTGTGACGTTGCGTGAAAACTACTTCAATTTAACTTGTTTATACAAGTTAAATTGAAGGTTTATGCTGTGAATACATGTGGTAGAAGTAGAAAATTATTTCAAGATCTTGGAAGACCGCATGACTTAATTATTGTTCAGCTGTTAATTGCTCAAATGCTCGAGGGAAGCAACATCATCTGTACTTTAGATTTCCTAAAGAAAAAGACCGGTAAGACCATGTTTTTGTTCATGAACGCCATTATGCTTAAAGTACTGAAAAAACACTCGACGCCTAGATCTTCTAAATAAAATGTCAGTACAGTAAAGCCTCGATTATCCGACCCAATTGGGGACTGGGGTTGGTCGGATAATTGAAAAGTCGGATAACCGAAAAGTATGAAAAAATCCATTATTAGTGTAGTATATTATTATATCCCATGTAATTAGTATATTAGTATATCGCTATTAACCTACTTCGCGTTGAATTTTCATCGATGTTAAGCCTAACAAAAATTTTTTAAAATAATAATCGTCGCTATTGTATCGTTAAAAATTAGAAAATTAAGCCTCGTTTAAATACTGGCTCCCTTTCATGGTCGAATGAGTGTTGCCAGCTAAAACACGTAAAAATAATATTAAAGTAGCCGAGACATAGCCAAATATTGTAGCGCCACATCACTAGCGGACATTTGAAATTTGCCGACTAGGACGGTCGGTTAACCGAGGTGGCGGTTAATCGGGGGTCGGATAATCGAGGCTCTACTGTATTACTATATAAAAGTAATTATGGTTTGTGCTGAGCATTTTGAAGAAAACCAATTTATGAATATGGAAAAGAAGAAATTCATTTGGAATACAGTCCCAACAATTTTTGATATACCAAACCCTCCAAAATTACTGACTGGAAAAAGGAAACTACCAAAATTTCATTCTGATTTGCCAAAGAAACAAAAACTTGCACCAAAAACAACTGAGCAAATTTTCCCTCAGTTCAAGGAATGTTCTTTTAATGCCGATGAAGCCTTTTGCACCTTCATGCGGCATGTCTCTAATGTATATCCCTCCATCAATTTTACGTGGGAAAAAAAAGTAATGCAGCTATAGCTTTCTTAGATCTGTGCGTACATATACCTCGGAAACATTACTTTTCTCAGTTCAACATAAGTTTAACATGCTACCGTACATCATCCCGGCAAGTGCATTCCAACCTCCACGTTATGTCGATGCCGCCGTAGCCACCCTACTGAGAAGAGCGTTTTTGCTGCCATCAACCCAAAATCTTATAAACAGTAAATTAAACAATATTAGTTTAGCAGTACGTGCAGCGGGTTTCTCACGTGCTAAGTACACGTATGTACTCAACAGTCAAGAAGACGCTGTTTCCAAGCTCCACGTTAACTAACAGGAGGGAAGTTACGCTTGTACAACCAGCCTTACCATACCTCGGTCCGCTTTCTCTAGGCATTTACCGCATGTTTAAACAACATGGTTGCTCCTGCCCCTTTCTCTGTTACCTAACTTGCGCAGACTCCTCTGCAACGACCGAGACAAGTTCTCCATCTTTGAGAAGTCAGGAATTTATGCGGTTCCATTATTAAATCCCGTAACAGGGAATAGTACGAGATACATTGGAGCCACAGCAAGAATGTTTGCTACCCACTTGACTGAACACCAGGATGATAAGGCAAAAGGAAGGTGCAGCACTGAACTCGCAAGAAGGGTACGCAAAAGGAATTATAACCCATTATGGGCCCACTCTACTATACTCAGGACATGCAACGACCGAAGACTACTTTTTATGAGGGAGTTGCTATATATAACAACGTTGGAAATGTGCAACGCAACTACTCTGGAACTGCCCAATATATGGATCGCCCTATACAAATTATTAAACTGTGATTTACATCATATGTCACATCACTGATGGGAAGCGGTACCACGCATGCTCCGTATTAAATCACGTTCGTATTATCGCACGCATTTGAAAATCGTAGCGGATTCATATCGAATGTCATGCAAAAAATCGTTTTATTTAAATTTGTATGTGTCTCTCGAACGTTCATGTTCGGGATATAAAAGTACAGTACCTTATTCGCCTGAAGAGGACGGAAATACATTCGTCGAAAGCGCTCAAATTAAAAACGCTTAACGCCGAACACAGTGAGTTTTAACTGCTTATTAATGCAGAAGATGAGGAATCCCCTGTGAATTCATGAGACCTGGATATCCCTATAATTTCAGAAACTTGCCGTACTTATTAGAGAGGTTTAGGCACAAGTTCAAACGTTAAACGTGTACGGGTAGCAGAAATACACGTTACACGTTTCAAGTCCAAGTAAAAATAGTTGAGGCATCTGTTCATAACATCACGTGACTCATCGCGCATTGACTCACGGGAAATAAGTTGAAAAAAATGGCAAAAGCATTTTGCATGGAGGAATACCAGGAAAGGTAAATAAATAAATTAAACTGTTTAAAAGTATTTGTATGATGTTTAATAACACTAAATAATTATTTTTTACTATAATTAGTGTCGTGGGTCCTCCAAGAAACATTAGGATTAGGTTAGGTTAGGTTAGGACACTAAATAATTATTTTTTACTATAATTAGTGTCGTGGGTCCTCCAAGAAACATTAGGATAGTTCAAATGCGTTTTTCTTATTATCACAACATACTTCTGTTGAGAGAAGTAGTGGCTGTAAATCCCTATGCGTAAGAAAATCTGAAAGGTGCTTGGAAAAGTATACAGTGGGTGATCGGTTAACGAACAGATCGGATAACGAACACTTTCGCGAAAGATTTTTATGTTCGGACAACGAACACATGATCGGATAACGAACACCGCACAGAACGAACACAAGAAGAAGCGACGTAAAATAATGAATACCGATTAAGACCAATCGGTATTCATTATTTTACGTCGCTTCTTCTTGTGTTCGTTCTGTGCGGTGTTCGTTATCCGATCATGTGTTCGTTGTCTTCAGGCAACAATTCGAAACTTTTCGGAATGTGGGAGACTTCGACATCGATGCTCAAGCCGGTATATACCAAACGGATAGTATTCCTCCGAACTTTGAAACTCTCCCTTGTAATTCCAGACTTTTATTTTTCTGACAAAACAATTCTTTTATGCATTCGCGAGACTGTCGGGTAGGCGTCTTTTTTTCTTTTCAAAAGGTGAGAGTATAATAGCAAAGGTAGAAAGTGGGCAGAAGATGCCTAATGTTGCTGGGCAGTATGGCGTGAATAGGTCTACAGTAGGCCGTAGTTCAATCTTATTTAGGAAAAATACTGTATAATCAGGAAGACTCGAGTAGCTAAAGGAGTAACAAAAGTCACATCTGAGAAATAAAGAACATCGAAGAGTTTATAATGGAACCTGAAACGGATCTGACGACAAAAGAACGTCAAAAACTCTTGAATGAAGAACATCAAGAAACTCGGCGAGATATGTTTTCTTCTGAAAAAGAGGATTAATGCCGATATTTGCTATTAAAGATCTTTTGAAGAAGTGGGAAGATGTCAGAACAACGGTCTTAGAATGGCATCCAAACCAGGTTGAGGCTTGGGGATTTCTACAATTGCAATCCTATTAATTACTTACGTAAAATCCTGAATAAGAGAGAAAAGCAATCGACATTAGACAGATTCTTTAAAACAGCATACTGTAAAGAGACTTTTTGCAGATGTTGAAGGACAAAATTGTGAAAATGATTTGGGACAAACTTTGTTTTCATTCCTGGATGTTTCGGTAAGTCAAAAAGTGAGACTTTTTGAATGTAGCAAGTACAGCAGTCACAACATCAACATGATGTAACAATTTCTTGCTGTTGCCAGCTTTTTCTCAAGACAAAGATATACCTGAGAAATGTGTTTTGTCATACATTACAGGGCGTATTTTCAAAAAAGTTTACAAGATTCACTTATGTAGCCTTTGTTTAACAGGTTCACAAAACCTTGTGCTATCTTTTCCTCATCAGATATTTCCTATTTTAAATCATGTAATATGAAAAAGGAGATTTTGGAAGTTTAATTTCACCTCGTAATGAAGTCTGAGTTCATGTCAGATTATGAAACTACTTTTGTGCAAGAGTTTAATGCGAATATACATAAGATAGGAATTATGTGTCTCATTTTAAGGACAATAGAACAAAATAACTTTTCTATGAAAATAAAAGTCTGCAAATACTCAAGATTTACTGGTAAAATTGTATATGCAAATGTATTTATATGTATATTCAGTTTATGGTGTCTGACCTCGCCTTCTGATCTCTGGGAATCCTCTCCATCTCTATCCATACACCATTCCTCTTTAATCCCTTTTTCACTACATGCTAATTTTACTCCCTCGTACCAACTTCGTCTGAGTCTTTCTCTTTTTCCTTTTTTTGTGGATTGTATTCCATTGACATTTTCGGGAATCTCTCGTATAACAGAATGCTTTTAACAATAGCGTTATGTCAGAACCGAGGCGGTATGATTATGTCGTACCTCCGTGGATAGGCTTTCAAATCGGAGGGACTTGCTCATTTGTCAGAGATGGCTTAAATTTTTAGTTTATCCCGACAGAACGGAACTAATTGTTCGGGTATAGTCGAGTGTAGGAGGGAGGAGTGCTGTCGGTAAGGTGACAGGCGATATATGAGTAAAAGAGGACACCAATTTAACAAAAAAAACAACGATTTATAAGTTACCTATATAAACGGTACAATAACTATTATCGAGAAAAAATTCTGAGACCCTAAAGCGGGATGAAAAGTCGAAAACGAGATTAAAACGGTATTTCTATTTACTGAAGTTTTTTGTCTATTACTGAAAAAACTATGAGTAGGAAAAAGACTTTTTGACGTTTTTTTATTTGTGACTATAACCTTCACTTAAGTTTACCAAAAAATTCTATGTAGATATTTAAATTTTTCGTCTGGACGCGATCAAACGTGAATAACGAGACTTAAACGGTATTTCTATTTACTGAAGTTATTTGTCTATTACTGAAAAAACTATCAGTATGGAAAAGCCTTTATGACGTTTTTTTATTTGTAAGTATAGCCTTCATTTAAATTTACCGAAAAATTTCATGTAGATATTTAAATTATTTGTCACTATAAGTTTGAGTTTTTAACTATTTGGACTTATATATTTCCAGAAATTAAACTCAGAAAGAAAATATTTATATGCCGTTAAATTCGTGAGACTAATCTGTATCAGAATATATAAGAAATTTTAGATATATGGAAAAATATTTAGTTTAGACGCGAAAACTGTCAGATTATATGGGAGAAACGATAAAAACGGAATATGGAATTTTCGGTTAATGTTATTTTAGGTTCTAAGATGGCGACAATTCCGGTAATTTCGAAACAAAGGCGTGCGAGTTATGAACTGTAAGAGGGAGCTATTTCGTAATAATAATGACGTGATGTGAAATTTTAATCGACGGGACGCGCGACGATGTTACGAACGAATATGCAAATTTGTAAATTTTGACGTCGTGTCTAGTTTGCCGTGGAATTATGCAAATCGGTCGGTAGTCGTTCGAAATCAACAGTGTTGCGACAAAGATGTATGTTGGAATAATTGCTGTATTCGTTCGGATAATTACTTTTCGAAATTGGATATTTGTTCATTTTTGGTAATTATATTTTTTTTTATTTTGGAATTTTGATAATTTATAACTTCAAAGAAAATTTTTTTATATTTTTAATTTTTTAGTTTCTTTGCAAATGCTTTGAAAATGAGTTTTGTCGATTCAGGTTATGTGATGCTATTTGGTCCAGTTGTACTATGCGTAATTTCTATAACTTAATGAAAAATGAACTGTCGGAGTTCGGTTTGCCTCCCGATAGCGATACCGCATATAAATTTGCCGTATAATTAGGCATACGGCAGACCAAGTCCGTTTTCGATTCGTACGACACTAAATGCAAATTGTATTATAGAAAGGATAAAAAATGCTGCTTCTTAAGATGTAGTAGATGCGGAACGTAGTATTCCGCTTACGAAGGAACCTTATAAAGTAAATTCGGCCACGTTTCTTGGGGTTGTCATTTATTTGGCACTATCTTAGCCTCGATTGTACGGCAACCAGTTCGGCAATTGCGGCGCCGGCGACGAATACGACAAAGAAAAAAAGACCGGCAACGAACGCTGACGAATCTAAAATATCGAAAAATTCGGGATCGAAAAGGAGGGAAAAGAACTATCAACGTGAGTAAATTTTAATTTATATAATTTTGCGATTCGCTTTCTCTTTTTCCTCTTTCGCGACAGATCCGCCGCAAGCAAACAAGATGGCAACCGGAAGCAGCGACCGAATCGGCGACCGTCGCCATCTTGGAACCTAGGGTAACATTAACCGAATTTTTACTATTCGAACTTATATACAGTAGAGCGTCGTTTATCCGAATTAATTGGGGACTGGGGTTGTTCGGATAACTTATTATTCGGATAACCGATCATGCACAAAAAAATATATTAACCTATCCCTTGTTGAAATTTTTCTCCTTCGCGTGTCGCTTCGCGTTGAATTTTCGTCGATGTTAAGCCTAACGTAAACTTTTTAAAATAATTATTGTGGCTATTGTATCGTTAAAAATGATTTCTTTGTTTTACAAACGAAATACATTGAAAAAATATAAAAACAAATAAAAATTATACTTTAGGCCGACTAAAATTCTTTCGGATAACCGACTTTCGGATAAACGACGCTCTACTGTATTTCCAAAAATTATACACAGAAACAATATATTTATGTCATTAGATTCGTGCGACTATTCTGCACTATATAAAAATTTTAGATGTATTTATAAATTTTTAGTTTAGACGTGACAAATGTCAGATTATATGGGATAAACGATAGTCAAGGGATACCGGATTTTTACTATTCGAACTGCGATATCTCGAAAAGTTACAGTCAGAAACGAAAAATTTATGCGCCATTAGATTTGTGAAACAATTCTGCACTAGAAAATGTGAAAATTCTAAGTAGTTATTTTAATTATTCGTCTGGACGCGATCAAATGTAAACGAGGTTTAAACGGTGTTTCGATTTTTCGAAGTTATTCTTTAATTACTGAAAAATTATCAATAGGGATAAATATTTTTGACGTTTTTTTATTTGTTAGTATTGCCTTCATATAGATTTACCAAAAAATTCTATATCGTTATTTAAATTATTTGTTTGGACGTGATCAAATATTGTAAACGAGGTTTAAACGATGTTTCTATATTTTGAAGTTATTTGTCTATTACTGAAAAATTACTAGTGGGGATACGCTTTTTTGACCTCTTTATATTTGTCAGTATAATTTTTATATAAATTTACCAAAAATTTACATGTAGTTATTTAATTATTTGTCTGGACGCGATAAAACTTTTTAAACAAGGTTTAAACGGTGTCTCAATATTTTCAAGTTATTCGTCTCTTACTGAAAAATTATCAGTGGGGATACGCCTTTTCACTTTTTTTATTTGTCAGTTTAGCTTTTATAATAATTTACCAATAAATTCTATGTATCAAATTATTCGTCTAGTCGCGACGAAACGTCATAAAGAAGGTTTAAACGGTGTCTCCACCTTTTGAAGTTATTCATTTATTACTAGAAAATTTATTAGTAGCGATAAGCCTTTTTGACAATTTTTATGTGTTATATGCCTTCATATGTATTTACCAGAAAATGTTATGTAGTTATTTAAATTATTCATCTGGACGCGATCAAATGTCGCAAACGAGGTATAAAAGATGTATCGATTTTTAGAAATTTTCTATCACTGAAAAAATTGTCAGTGGGGATAAGCCTAATCGACGTTTTTATATTTGAAAGTATAATTTTTATATGAATTTACCAAAATATTCCATGTAGTTATTTAAATTATTCGTCTGGACGCGATCGAACTTTTTAAACAACGATTAAACGGTGTTTCAATATTTTGAGGTTATTCGTCTATTACTATAAAATTATCAGTGGGGATATGCCTTTTTGATATTTTTTATTTGTCAGTTTTGCTTTTATAATAATTTACCAATAAATTTTATGTATTTATTTAAATTATTCGTCTAGTCGCGTTATAACGTCGTAAACGAGGTTTAAACGTTGTTTCGGTTTTCTGAAGGTATTTCTCTATTAATGTAAAAATCAATACAGAAAAGGATTTCTGACGTTTTCTTTTATTAGAGAGTATAGCGTTCACTATATTTTACCAAAAATTCTCTGTAAATATTTAAATTTTTCATCTAGACACGACCAAACGTCATAAACAAAGTTTCAAACGTTGTTTCGATTTTCTTAATTATTTGTCTATAATCGCAAAAATTATCAGCAGAGAAACAAATTTTCAGGTTTTTTTATATGAGAGTATAGCCTTCACTTATATTTACAAAAAAAGTCTGTAAATAATTTAATTTTTCATTCAGACGTGATCAAACGTCGTGAACAAGGTTTAAACGTTGTTTCGATTTTTTGTAGGTATTCGTCTATTACTAGAAAAATTATTAGTAGAGAATAGACTTTTTGAACTTGTTTTATTTTTGAGTATAGCCTTTACTGAAATTTACTGATAGATACTATGTACTGTACATATTTAAATTTATCGTCTAGAAACGAACGAACGTCGTAAACAACGTTTAAACGATGTATTAATGTTCTGAAGGTATTCGTTTATTACTGAAAAAATGATTTGTAGGGAAAAATATTTTTGACGTTTTTTATTTGTGAGTATTATCTTCACTTCAATTTATAAAAAAAATTATATGTGAATATATAAATTTATCATTTAAACGCGATCGAACGTCGTAAACAAGGTTTAAACGTTGTTTCGATTATCTAAAGGTATTCGTCTATTTCTGAAAAAATTATCAGCAGGAAAATTTTTTCAGTAATTTTTCAGGAATTTTTGTTTGAGAGTATAGCCTTTACTTAAATTTACCAAAAATTTTATGTAGATATTTAAGTTTATTTCTCTGGACAAGATAAAACGTCATAAACAAGGTTTAAACGTTGTTTCGATTTTGTGAAGGTATTCATCTATTAATGAAAATATTACTAATAAAAACGTCAAAAGACTTTTTGACGTTTTTTTATTTGTGAGTATTATCATAACTTAAATTTACCAAAATATTAAATGTGAATAGTTAAAGTTTTCGTTTAAACGCGAACGAACGACATAAACAAGGTTTTAACTTTGTTTCGATTATCTAAAGGTATTCTTCTATTACTGAAAAATTTTTCAGTAGATAAAAGACTTTTGATGTTATTTTATTTGTGTGTATAGCTTTCACTGAAATTTACCAAAAGATTTTATGTATACGTTTAAATTTTTAGTCTAGACACGGTATAACGTCATAAACAAGGTTTGAACGTTGTTTCGGTTTTTGAATGTATTCCTCTATTAATGTAAAAATCATCAATACGGAAAAGGCTTTTTAACGTTTTTTTATTATAAAGAAAATTTAGTGAACTTTAGTGAACGTTCACTAAATTTTACCAAAAATTCTATGTAGATATTTAAATTTTTCATTTAGACACGACTAAACGTCATAAACAAAGTTTTAAACGTTGTTTCGATTTTCTAAGTTATTTGTTTTATTATCGCAAAAATTATCAGTAGAAAAAATACTTATTCAGGTGTTTTTATATGTGAGTATAGCCTACACTTAAATTTACAAAAAAGACTGTGTAAATAATTTAATTTTTTTCTAGACGCGATCGAACGTCGTACACAAGGTTTAAACGTTGTTTCGATTTCTTGTAAGTATTCGTCTATTACTGGAAAAATTATCAGTAGAGGATAGACTTTTTAAAGTTTTTTTTATTTTTGAGTCTAGTTTTCACTGAAATTTACTGAAAGATACTATGTAGATATTTAAATTTATTGTCTAGAAACGAACGAATGTCATATACAACGTATAAACGTTATTCTGATTTCCTGAAGGCACTCATCTATTACTAAAAAATTATCATTAGGAAAAAGCCTTTTTGACGTTTTTTTATTTGAGAGTATAGCCTTCACTGAAATTTACAAAAAAATTATATGTAAATATTTTCATTTTTTGTCTAGACACGAAAAAACGGCGTAAACAAGGTTTATACGTTGTTTCGAATATCTGAAGTTATTTATCTATTACTAAAAAAATTATCAGTAGGAAAAAGACTTTTTGACTTTTTTTTATTTGTGAGTATAGCGTTCACTTAAATTTACCAAAAACGTTTATGTAGATATTTATATTTTTTTGTCTAGAAGCGATCAAGCGTTCTAAACATGGTCTAAACCAGGGGTGTCCAACCCGCGGCCCGCGGGCCGCATGCGGCCCAAGGCAAGTTCCAATGCGGCCCAATAAAGGTGTAAACAAAACCGACAAANAATTACAATGTCATGACATAGACAAATTATTTTCTGTATTACAATTATCATTTCAATATATTTAAGTTTTAAAACATTTTTGCACTTGTTTTGTATAATCTGTACAATATTAAGTAAAACATTTCTTTATAAGACGAGTATTTTATTCACAAGTTTTTTTCAAGTTTTACAGTTTACTTGAGAACTGCAAATGCATCGCCTATATGATGACTAAACCAATTTGGGCACAGGACAATGTACTATTCCATTGTTAAAATCTCGGGAATATTCTTACGTTTTCAGTAAAACTTTATAGCATTAAAAAAAAATACAATATGAATAAATCCGGCATCGTTTTGCTTACGAACCATTATCGTAATTCTAACACGCCGTGTTCGTGGCAGTAGTTTTCACGCGGCGTCCGCCTGAGGACGCNCTCGGGAATATTCTTACGTTTTCACTAAAACTTTATAGCATTAAAAAAAAATACAATATGAATAAATCCGGCATCGTTTTGCTTACGAACCATTATCGTAATTCTAACACGCCGTGTTCGTGGCAGTAGTTTTCACGCGGCGTCCGCCTGAGGACGCGATGGTCGGTTCAGTCAACCTTTCCGTTCTATTAGCTTGCCAGTCTTCCTAGCTTTGCTAGGTAATTAGTCTATGACAGTACTATGCGATGGCATCTTCCGTTAAAATAAAACAAGTGAACACGTCTATGGAGCAAAAGTTGCGGGCATTAAAGAGACTGGATAACGGAGAAAGTGTCAGTGCAGTGGCTAAGGACTTGGGAGTCGGCAAAAGTACGATTGAAGAAGAAGCGGACGGAAATTGAGTCGTGGTGTGTTAACAGAATGTGTACAGAAGCATTAAAAGAAATGAATAGTATGAAGGAAAGTGACTTTAATGAGGTTTAAGTGAAGCACTTAACATTTGGTTTCGCCAAAGAAGACAGAAGGGCACGCCAAGTAGTGGGCCAATCTTGCAAGAGAAAGCCTTGAAATTTTACGAAGAATTTAAAAAAGACAATGATCCTAAATTTGTCGCAAGCAATGACTGGCTTGAGCGCTGGAAGAAACGCTATGGAGTTCAGCAGCTTAGTATTTGTGGGGAAAAATTATCTGGAAACACGGAGAGTATGTCTCAGTTTAAAAAAACTTTCAGAAATTTATCGAAGCTGAAGCTTCGATAAATTTCTGAAAGTTTTTTTCATCACAATTGTACAATTGCTCTCCAGTGAAGGTTTCACTGGAGAGCAATTGTACAATTGTGATGAAACAGGGTTAAATTATAAACTGCTACCAGCGAAAAGTCTTGGTTTCAAGGAAGAATAATCAGCCCCAGGTTTTAAAAAAGTAAGGAGAGGGTAACAATCCTAGCATGCAGTAATGCAACAGGTGAGCACAAATTAATTATTAAATCTCATAGGAAAATCAAAAGAAACCACGTGCGTTTAAGCACATTGAAATGGGTAAGTTTTCAGTTTGGTACCGAAACCAGTCATATGCCTGGATGAGCTGTGCAATTTTCAATGAATGGTTTCACGAAGTATTTGTTCCATCGGTTGAGCAGTTTTTTAAATCTAAAAACCTGCTAAGGAAGGCTATTCTGATTTTGAACGACGCGTCTTCTCACCCAGACACGGAAGAGTTAAAAAATGGGGACATATGAGCAATGTATTTACCACCGAATGTCACAGCGTTATGCCAGCCAATGGACCAAGGAGTTTTGGTTAGTCTCAAGAGAAGATATAGGCGCAAGCTGTTATCCTTCCTCTTTCTGCAAACGATGATGATCAAGGTCTTATCCAGAACTTAAAGAATGTTAACCTATTGGATGTTGTTGGCTGGGTGGCAGACGCCTGGAACGAGTTACAGTCATTAACACTAGTTCGTTCCTGACGAAAACTCCTTGATCACGAGGTTAATGAGTTCGTTGAACATGATGATGCAGAAAATGTAAACTTACTCGACCTGCTGAAAAGAGTTCCTGGATGTGCAGAAGCCGACGAAAATGACGTCGAACAGTGGTTCCAGAACTATACTGACCAAAACATTATGTCCGATGCAGAAATTATTGCTGCTGTCACAGTCAATGAAAAAATGCCAGAAAATGATGATGTTGACGTTGAGGACTCCACCGTACAAGCTCATAAAATATCACATAGTGAGGGACTAAAGGCTGTCAAACTGTCCTTCAGTATTTTGAACAACAAGGTGCGTCGGTAATGGACTTACTGTTCCTTCGTCATCTTCGTGATGAAGCAGCAAAACACAGAGTGCAGTGCGGAAGACAACAGGACATTACTTCTTTCTTAAAAAAAAAAAAAGCCAGTTTTTGCAAAGTCGGCTAGATAATTTTCATTGTAGACAGCTTTATGCTTTTCTGAGGTCTGTCTTATCAGGTAAATTACTGTACACAGTTGTGAGTAGCCAAGGACGTATATCCAGTGGTGATATTCAGCGGGTTCGCGCAGGTTCGGTCGAACCCGTTGTTAACATTTTCAAAGTTTTCCAAACCCGTTGTTAAACACACGTAACATTTCTCAGTGGTTTTGTTTCTTTTACAAAATATATTAAAATATACGTATTATACTCTGTAACACTACTAAACTAGAGCCTTACACCCTGTTCGCCTAGTGCAACCTCCATCGACCGTTTCAATCTCGACTAAAACGAGGTTCAATCGCGATCTACTCGAGAGAGTTCTTGAAACTAGATCCAGTCATAAGAGAGATCCCACAATCCCACGCCCGCGAGAAAATACAAGATGGCTGCAAAACGCATGTCGGGCTATCAACAGCGAAATAAGAAAGATATTGTATTTCGAGAGACGATGACATCTGTCTATTATTATAATAATACCTAACGATAAAATAAATGATTTAGAAAAGTTTTTCTTGTTTAACTGCTTTCCCTATGACTTTTTCTGATTAAAAAAAGCCAATTTTTATGTTTATAAAATATTTTGAATGAAAAATATTAAAATATGTACAAAATAAACCATTTTGAACACTCTTTTTT
>NW_019385286.1:247842-276412 GCF_000671375.1 Centruroides sculpturatus | reverse complement strand
AACGAAAATGAAAATTTGCTTGATAATTCAACTACGCTTGTTGGAGAACAATAAAAACACTACACTCAACAAGCCACCAATAAAACTCAACTGCCTAACCTATAACCAAAGTCTCCTTTTAATTTGTTTTTTAAAAAAAGCGCTTGACAAACTTGCCCCGCATGCCGAAGTTGCCCCGATCTCCCCTAAATAATACTGATACAAATAAGAAATAATCAAATAAACTAAGACAATCAATCAAAGAACGAAATAATCGAATCAATCGCAACAGGAGTTTATTTATTCTTAGCCTATTCCGGTGAGAGAGAGAGAGCTCACAAATTAGTCTTAAACATACGACCTGTTTACTTGGCAGAGTCGTCTTCTTATTCGAGAAGGTACTGTACTTCATTGATAACTTAGGCGTAACTTGTTCAGGGATGACGATGCGTTAGTCTGCTGGCATATCGGTGCGGAGTCCTTTCACTTTCCGATCTATGAACGAACTCTTAAGGGCGTTGGCCTTAGAGAACACTTCTGTGGAGTCATGTTACTTTCAGAATTGTCGACGAACTCCGAAGGGAGATGGCCTTAGCGAGCGAAATGTGGAGTCCTGACTCTTCCAGGTCTGCTGATGAACTCCTCAGGGCGGTGTGGAGCCAATATGGAGACTTCTTTCTACTATCAGATCTCCTGACGAACACCTAAGGGAGATGGGGAGCCAGTATGGGAGACGTCTCTCCTCTATGAGATTTTCTGACGAACTTCTCGAATTCGGCTGAACATCCCATATATCGTCTCATCTACGACCAATTATCAGTCGAGGCTTTATCCACGTGAACGGATGGGAAGGGGATGAAATGAGGGGTAGACAGTTCCCATCGAAGCGAGATTTTTAGCAGATAAGGGGAAAGACAGAGGATGCTCATGCTTCCGTGGAAGGAAGTGACTCTACTAGCTATTTTCCCACGCTGGAAACGTTATTTTTCTACCCAAAATAAAAGAAAAATTTATGACAAAACCTTTAACATGATTTTTAAAATTATTAATTTAGACCCATGGGCTATTCGGATCTCACACAGTGTATTCATTAATTTTCATTTTCATGTAGTAAAGGCTCTATGCCTTTATAAAGGACGTACTTTTCCTTTGTTTAAGGGTATTTGGGCAGTTTATTCTCTGTTGTATTCTCAAGCAAACAATACATACAAGTACAGTACAATATTTTCTGAGGAAACACGCATACTTATCCTTTTTTAACCCCATTCCCTATAACCCGGCATTTTCACAAACTCGGCCACCTTTCGGTCTACATTAGGCCGAATTTTCTCTACTGTATAATAAAATATATTAATTAAAAAAATTTAAAAACTATTGGAGGTAGTTTTGACATCAGAACGTAACTTTAAATAACTTTACCGAAGTAAAATCCGTGCACTACAACTTTAGAACGATTAATTTAAATTTGATAAAAAAAAATCCCATTAAAAACAATTAAGCGTTAATCGCGCATCATTAAAGGTTGATTAAAATCGCAATAAAATTTTTTTGCGCGAGTAAAAATTTTTGAAAAAATTTGGAGACTTAAAAAACATTCCAAAAATCAAAACAAATTGTGACTTGCCAAAGTTAGTAATTGTTAAAACAGAATTTGAAATAATTAAAAATTTATGATGAAGTATTTCCGATAATTTCTTATCGGAAATACTTCATTATAAATTTTTAATTACATTTTAATAACTTTGAACTTTTAAACCTGTGTTTCACCATGCTGACAATAGCTTTGACCAGACGCAAAAGAAAAAGAAATTTAAAAAATAACTTTTATATTAAATTAGATAAAGTTAGATAGCGTAATAAATAGGATTTAACAATTTGGAGGGCTTATCGCACCAAGATGGACAGAAAAAAAACCCAGATTTTTACAAAAAAGTTAGTCTTTAATAATCACTTTCAAACTTAGTTAAAGATGCATTTCGAGTATAAGTACTTAACACTTAAGTGCAAAAATAACCTCGCTTCCGACTGTTATGCTCCCAATGGACCTCCTGGAGGAGAGCCGCAGGCAGGCCGCCGAGTGTTTAACGTCACTAGTTATTGATTCACGGTAGCTCTTGAACAAACTAAAAAAAAGCAAACGTCTACTAAAAATATAGTTAATCTAACCTTCAAATTTACTAACAACTCCGCTTACATTGAAATTCGAAGGATGATTGCTGTCGACATTACTAAAGTGCGGCCATGACAGTCCACGTAAGTAAAGTTGACCCATACTATATAATATGATATAATACAACGGATAAAAGTACGAAATAATTAATCGTGTTTGATATACCTTAATAAAAACATTTAATAACTTATTCGTTTCTAAAGAAATGAAAAACATTTGAAACATTTATGAAAAAACGTACGAAAAGTGGCAGCACTGTCGATTCGATAGATAAACCGTTAAAAAAATTAATTAAAATTCAAATAAAAATAATATACGATAAATGTTATACACTAATACTTAGATATAAAAACAAATTAATGATATACGATCAAATAGTACATCAATTAAACTTAAAATTAAATTAAATTAGATTAAATTGCAGTAACTTTACAAGTCTTTAANTTGACCCCCGGCCCCCCAGAGCGGTAGGCTGCCACCTTCACCGCTTTGCCATCTGGCTAACAGTGAGAGTTTACAGGTATACAATTTTTTTCTAATTGCAGCCCAATAAAATATTGTGAGAACCGAGAGGGTATGACCACGTCGTGCCTCCGTGGATCGGCTTTCAAGTCGGAGAGATTTGCCCACTAGTCAGAGATGGCTTCGATTTTCTTTAGGTTATCCCGAGGGAACGGGATTAAAATGTGGCAGGTCGAGTGGAGGAGGGAGGAGTGCCGTCGGTAAGGTGACAGGCAATATACAAGTAAAAGTGGACACCAATTTAACAAAGAAACAACGATTTATCAGTTCCTATATATACGATACAATAACTATTATCGAGGGAAATTTCTGAGTCCCTAAGGCCCTGTACACACTAGCCGTTTTTCAACGCGCGTTAAACGCGCGTTTTAAAGAACCAAGAGTTCTATGTAGCCGTACACACTCAAACGCCAAGCGTGCGTTTAACGCGCGTTTATAGATTTTTGTTAAAACGCGCGTTTTGCGGGCACTTTACGGGCGCTTTGAGATATATGTGCTGCCTTATAGCGACGATGGAGGAGCACACACTTTCAATTACTTTCTCGTCCATTTCCAAACTGAGCCAGTGCTAAACGCCGAACTAACGCTCGTCGAACGCCGAGCAAACGCGCGTTTGCTCGGCGTTTAACGCGAGTTGAAAAACGCCTAGTGTGTACAGGGCCTTAAACGCTCGTTTAAAAGCGCGCGTTTAACGCGCGTTGAAAAACGCCTAGTGTGTACAGGGTCAAAAACCCAGAGAACTCCAAGTGGCCAGTGCATCGGAGCGGGACGCGAACCTACGAACGAATTCCTAGTATTCAAGATACGAAGACCGCTTGGCCACTGGTAAGCGGCTTACACACCTACAAACACATACATACACATCCACGGAATTTTTGCTATTATTTCACTTTCTTGGTTTCAGGCGATCTGAAACGTGAAGATTTGCAAAGAACCAAGAGTATCAAATTTGACACGATTCCAATACACTCTTGTTATGTATACATAATAGCCGGAAAAAGTAAAATGCAGTTATTGTACTGCTAATAAAGACAATATCAAAAGATTAAATGTACAGGTAACCCTCGTATAACACGGCATTTCTATAGCCCGGATTTACTCTAACATGGTTCGAGAATTGGTACCATCCCCCGTATAACACGGTACTATTATAGCACAGATTCACTCTGACACGGTTCGAGAAATGGGTAAAACCCTCGTACAACAGGAAATGTAATAAATTTTTACATACTTAAGTACTAATAGTTCAGGAAAATAATTATTTTCGTGAACTATTAGTACTTAAGTATGTAAATTTTCTTTTCTCGTCTCCATACACATGGTCCTTCGCGAAAATTGTTTCAATTTTGCCAGATCTCGACGCTTCTGCTTCTGGTGTTGCCAGATGTTTTTCCCTTATTCCATAAGTGCTTAGCACCATATAAGGAAATTTATAAAGATCTTTTAACTAGAAGCAAGCAATCTAAAATTACATACACTTTTTGCAAAAGGTAAAGCATGAATCTGAAAATAATGCAGAAAAATGCTCAGAGGATAACGATAACTTGCCAAAAATAAAACGATCTCGGTTAATAGTGCTTTTAGTGATGACAAAGAAAACATTGTTTATATTAATATGTATCACTTAAGAAAATTTTAATAAAGATATTTATCTTAATTATGAAAATATAGTAGCATGTTTTTTAATTTTTGGAACCTAACCCTTCTTTCGTACTAGTTCTTTGTTTCGCATAACACGGCAATTTTTTGGAACGTAACTACCGTGTTATACGAAGGTTACCTGTAGTTACTATCTATATTTTAACACGTTAATCAAATATAAAAGATTACACAACTTTTTCTTATAAAATTTCATTTTCAATTCATTTATGATTAAATTTATTACTCACCAGTTTATAAGAATCTCGAACTTAACACAAACTTTATACGCTATTTCGATAGAGTTACGTTAGCACTGTTTAGTACTTTAATCCTTTTGAGCAAATAATGCCTATAGAGCAATATCAATTGATTCTGCTCTGTGTCTATGGCAACGGGATAATTTATGAGTCTTCTATACGCAAGCGTGGTATAATTTCCTACACAAATGTCTGCTTATTAATATTAATTACAAATACTAAATCTACCAAATATTGATAACTTGAATAAACTACAGGTAATCCCCGTATAACACGGGAGTTACGTTCCAAAAAATTGCCGTGTTATGCGAAACAAAGAACTAGTACGAAAAGAAGGGTTAGGTTCCGAAAATTAAAAAACATGTTACTATATTTTCATAATTAAGATAAATATCTTTATTAAAATATAAGTATATTTACCCCAATGACCTTCAACTTGCCCTGAGTTTGTGGACATCAACCAGTTTTGTTGAAATCCAAAATTTAGTAACAAGAATACCCTTTACACAAAAACTACAATACCAAATTTTGTGTTTTAATCTTTACCCGATCCTGACATATTAATTAAACTATATAGACGCTAACACACATTTGTTTGTTAAGTTATGGCAACGTAATACTTGCGCGATCTGCCTAGGGGATGCCTTCCGGGAGGTCTTTTAAACTGAAACTGGCCCACATTTAGGCGTTACAAACGTGGAAAAAGGCCCTGTACACACTAGGCGTTTTTCAACGCGCGTTAAACGCTCGTCGAACGCCGAGCAAACGCGCGTTTGCTCGGCGTTTGACGAGCGTTTAGCGGAGCGTGCGCACTGGCTCGGTTTGGAAATGGATGTGGAAGTGATTGCTTGTGTGTGGCTCCTCTATCGTCGCTATAAAAGACGACGGCAGAGGCAAAGAGAATTTTGGGTGCACCCAATATTACGGGATAGACTGACGCATGAAATGTTTGCGACGTTGTATCCAAAACTAAGACAANTATCCTCTGAGCATTTTTCTGCATTATCTTCAGATCCATGCTTTACCTTTTGCAAAAAGTATGTAATTTTAGATTGCTTGCTGCTAGTTAAAAGATTTTTATAAATTTCCTTATATGGTGCTAAGCACTTATGAAATAAGGGAGAAACATCTGGCAACACCAGAAGCAGAAGCGTCGAGATCTGGCAAAATTGAAACAATTTTCGCGAAGGAACATGTATATGGAGGTGAGAAAAAAAATTTACATACTGAAGTACTAATACTTCACGAAAATAATAATTTTCGTGAACTATTAGTACTTCAGTATGTAAAAATTTATTACATTTCATGTACGAGGGTTTTACCCATTTCTCGAACCGTGTCAAGTGAATCCGTGCTATAAAAGTGCCGTGTTATACGGGGGTTATCTGTATTTCAAATTTGAACAAAGACACTGAATATTATTAAGTTTATGAAGTATTCATCTTGTTTTATGTACTAAAACACACAATTTTGTAGCTAAATTCATTTTTTAAACGATCTTATTTCTCAAAGATTATTGTAAATCCGCTGACTTTTTAGGCATCACCGATCCTTGTCTAATATTAGCTCCCTACTTTTTATATAAAAGTCTAGTGATTACTAGAAACGCCTTACAAGAATTCAGAAGTGAAAGTTCTTGTAGTGAAAATTACATAAAAAAGAATATTAAAACGATATGATTTCTCCAGTAACTGTAAATTAATTATCAAATTTAACAACGTTGACGAGATACGGCAGATAACACGTTGGTGACTGAGAAAGAAGGATGCCCCGTGTTTAAGTATCAGATACATGATACAAATTCGGAAAACTTGGACGAGACAAGCACGTTGGTAGCACGAATTCGGTGGATTTATCCACTGGTAACCCAAACTTAAGTGTATCTTTGTATTCTTAAGAAGGTGATAACATTGGCTACAAAGGCATCGCGAACAAGCACATTAATTCTCTCAAGTTATGCTTCTATGTGATCATTCCGTACAATATAATTGTAGGACTACATTAATTTTCTATTAAGACAGTTAAAAAAAGGTTAATTTTCTTTGTCGTGTCATATTGTTAAAGATGGGTTACTGCGAAAGAAATTTGAATTTATGACATTAAGAAAAGAACCACAGCTCGCTTTATGAACAGATTCCAAAATTCTTTAAAGTCATAAAAACCGAGTCTATCGAAAATCTTTATAGCAGAAAAGAAAAATCAACGAATAATACAGTTTCTTTTATTATTTAATTTGTTTAAATATTACATTATTGATCAGAGTTTATGAATGTTGATTTCCTCTAATTACAAAATGAACTTAATTTTTAAATTTCTGTAAATATCATTAATAATTAACAAGTTTTCTAATTTTTATTATGGTTATAAATTACATTTGATTATTACTAATTGCATTAGACAGACAAGGATTAATGCCTTAGTATAAAGATAACTGTGAATTTTTTGAAAGATTCGAAGTCCCTCAGCACCTCATACTTAATTCAAATTGTCATTTTCAGCTGAATTATTTTTTGATGAAGACAATGGCTGAAAATTCAGTGTTTGTTTTTCTGATGACTTCAGAAAAATTAGCATTAAACATATACAACTTAATTTCATTGATTAATTAATTAATGCCAAACAACAAAACTGTATATTCTACTTTGGCTATTATTGGTAAGTCTGACTCTCAAAATAGTCCTTCGATATGTATGAATTACGGATCAGTTCCTCATTTCATGACTCACAAGATAAATTATAAAGTCAAAAAGCTGGTCGCATCTAATTTATAAAAATATTGGATATTTTTTCTCATATTTTTCACTTTCTCCCTATGGGCACCAAAAATAGTTTTTCGCTATACTCGTCGTAGGTTAAGTTAAACGCACAGTAGAAGCAGTTGGATGAACAAGGCCAGACATATGTCCGCCTATTAAAAATTACTTGGGTTTCTTGATCGAATTTGAATATCAGGCTTTTCAGACAATTTGCTGATGTATACTCAGACAATTAAGCTATTCCCTAAACCACTGCAAAACATTTGATAGCCATATCGCACATTCCCGATTATTAGAATTTTATTTACTTCTCGACTAAATTTTCATAATTTCAATGAATTTTATGTGTATATTACTCGAAACAATTTTGCTGGCACACTTTGCTAATTCGAAATCCAGCATTCCGATTAATTGTTCTGTATTTAATTTCGTATGCTTTCGACTTTATTTGCAAACAAGCAAACAAACAGCATTATAACAATTTTCAGGGAATAAAACAATTATTTATAATACCAAAGAGAAAATCGTGCGTATAGAAAGTTCCTCAAAGGCTCTGAGGCTACAGTTTTCCCATAAGTAAAAGAAAACGGAACTGTAACTTCAACAATAAAATTTTGGCATATTGAGTTCTGCAGAATTTTTAATTGTAATTTATGTCATTGTTTACTTTTGTTACGCCTGATACTAGAAATACTATCGATAATTTAAAGCACTATATTTATAATCACCAATTAGTATAATAGCATTTCTAATATCGATNCGATGAATTATTTTGTATTTAATTTCGTATGCTTTCGACTTTATTTGCAAACAAACCAACAACATTATAACAATCTTAAAGGAATAAAACAATTATTTATAATACCGAAGAGAAAATCGTGCGTATAGAAAGTTCCCGAAAGGCTCTGAGGCTACAGCTTTTTTATAAGTAAAAACTAACGGGAACTAAAATTTAAACAATATAATTTTGGCATATTGAATTCTGCAGAATTTTTAATTGTAATTTATGTCATTGTTTACTTTTGTTACGCCTGATACTAGAAATACTATCGATAATTTAAAGCACTATATTTATAATCACCAATTAGTATAATAGCATTTCTAATATCGATTGCATTAAAACCAGATAATTTAACGTTTCAATATCTCTGTGACACGAAATCACAGAAAGAAATTGCTAAATTAAAACATCAAGTAACTTTTATATAAGACCAGAAAAATTTGTTATAAAGATTCACATAAATTTATTACTGCTACTAATTTAACAGTATTGGACTATAGGAGGACGTCGTCGATAAGCTATTCCTTTTATAATAGCTTAGAAAGACGGCCGATAACTATGGCACTTACGTAGTCAGTCTACAACTCTGTGGTCTCGGGATCGAATGCGGACGAACAGTTCCTCAAAAATATTTCACGAGTGGTTTGTCCTTGAATGCCTAGCCTCGTTCATAACCCATATGCATATATTTTTGAGTTAATAAAACCCACAATAAATATGTATAAAATGCTGTCTTAGTATCATTATGATAGCAAGAGCCAAAAAAAAAAAACATTTGAAAGTACAGGTAACCCCCGTATAACACGGCACTTCTATAGCACGGATTTACTCTGACACAGTTCGAGAATAGGGTAAAACCCTCGTACAACAGGAAATGTAATAAATTTTTACATACTTAAGTAATAATAGTTCACAAAAATTATTATTTTCGTGAACTATTAGTACTTAAGTATGTAAATTTTCTCTTCTCGCCTTCTGTCGATACACGTGGTCCTTCTCGAAACTTGTTTCAATGTTGCAAGATCGCGACGCTTCTGCTTCTGATGTTGCCGAATGTTTTTTCCTTATTCCATACTTGCTTTATTCTTCATAAGTGCTTAGCACCATATAAGGAAATTTATAAAGACCTTTTAACTAGAAGCAAGCAATCTAAAATCACATACTTTTTGCAAAAGGTAAAGCATGGATCTGAAGATAATGCAGAAAAATGCTCAGAGGATAAGGATAACTCGCCAAAAAGAAAACGCTCTTGATTAATAGTGCTTTTAGTGATGACAAAGAAACATTGTTTAATTTATATTAATATGTATCACTTAAAAACATTTTAATGAAGATATTTCTCTTAATTATGAAAATATACTAGCATGTTTTTTAATTTTTGGAACCTAACCCTCCTTTTCGTATTAGTTCTTTGTTTCGTATAACACGGATTCGCATAACACGGCAATTTTTTGGAACGTAACTACCATGTTATACGGGGGTTACCTGTACACTTATTTACGTTCATCTTTTTTGAATACTCGCAGTTTCTGTTTGTGCGTAGAAGATGGAATGGCCTCGTGGAGTTTTTTAGATTTTCGTTACCCGTGTAGCAACTAAACAGGAATTAGTTTCTCATAGAAAGTGACCCAGGAAGGGAGGAGCATTTCCTCTTTTTGGTAGATCGATCGTACTTTCCCTTGTCCATTAAACAGGAGCCGTTTCGGACAGTCTTCCTATGGTGCACTACCCTCTTTGGAGATGTCCCAGGTGTTGCGTTTCGTTATTTCATCACTCTATAAAATGCTGAAATATGCTCGATTAAACATTTCTATACATGTCACTTTCGTAATTTCTAAAACAGACGCGTTATATAATTACTGAGACAGGTAGCATATAGCACTTTTAATTACGTTTGTGGGTTTTACTGCCTGGCACCGATGCCAGACAGTGAAACCTGCTTCTCTAACGTTGTATTACCCCGAGTTCCGACAACTTTGACCGCTCTTTGCATTGTTGGACATTGGTTGTTTTAATCTTTTTGTATTTTCTGATTCGCTCTGATAAACTAAACAATATTCATCAATCGTTTATATAAGATCTAAACTTGTAATTGCTTTAAGCTCTGGGATTAAAGTCGTTGCCTTATTTTTTAAATTGATAATGATTCCACAGAAAATGATATCGTTTAGATAATTAGGGAATAAATCACAAGTTGCTTTTCTAAAATTTTCCATCGACTTTAATTTTTCACCCGTTCAAAGTTCGCAGTCAGACGAAATTGCGTATGTTTTCATATCTCCATCTAAGTTGTGTTATTAAAATAGCTATCACTTATTTTATTTCAACTGTAAATAAATATTTATAATTATAAATTAAACAAACAAAACGTAACATAAACTGGCAGTAAGCTGACAGTATACGTAATGCTTTCCTTAGTTATTTTCTGAATAATGTCAAAAATTGCCGTACAATAAGTAATCGTGCAATTCCTGTGAAATAATAAAGTATAGCTAAGAATGAAATAAACGACTACGAAAGTTTAATGTATTTTTACATTTTTTAATTGTTTTATGACTCTATTAACAAATTCTTTTTTCTGGGTTGTAAATCGACCAATTGACAAAGTTTTTATTTTATTTTGGTCATAAGAATGTTGTCTTCGAGACTTAACAGATAGTTTTGTTAGATCTTTTCGCAGTAATTTTATTTTTAATTTTTTATGTGATATTCTATGTGATGTGTGATGCATCCGTGTCAATTCCTGAATGTTATAAAGATGCAATTAGCAAAAATTTTACATTTTTCGCAATTCGTATTGTCATAATTTATTTATATATTTTTTGTAACGTTGTGCTTCCTGCCACAAAAAAGTCGTAACGCAATCACACGCAGCGATTTCATTTATAATTACGTGGAATTTAGATCGTCTTGTCTTTTAGGTTGGTTTAATTGTGCAGCGATGGGAAATAAATACATAATAAATGCAAATTATAATTAAAATTATTTTTAAAAGATCAATTTAGATTATTAGGTTATAAAAGAATGATAGCTACGTGTAAATCTTATCGCGTAGCTATCATTCTTTTATTTATATGTAATTTCATAATGTTTAGGGTCTAATTAGCTAATTTTTTTTCAATTCAATTCAATTCTTTTATTAAACACCCGGTAGGTGCATTCTCAGTACCGTTTAATACATAGCTGAGAGATATATGCACATTATTTATCAAAATATATTTCGCAGATGAAGAAACCGCTTAACATATTGTAAGTAAACAAAAGACGGCGGAGTAGTACATTATTAGTATAAAGTTACATATCGATATCACAGTAGTGAATTAAGATAGTAATACAAGTTTTTGGTGTACCATAGTAGATANCACGGCAATTTTTTGGAATGTAACTACCGTGTTATTCGGGGGTTACCTGTATATGCAATGCTATTTTCTAGCTTTATTCAAATGAATGTATCTAAATATATTTAGATATATTATAATATTTTAGTAGTGATAGCAACAAAAACACGACATGACACGACATTACCATGTTGTCTGTTTTCATTGCTATCATTACTTAACACAAAATTAATGATTTTTTGTAAATATTTTAGTAGTTTTCACAAGTATAATAATTTTTGATGTAATTCTTTTCAATATAAACTATCAATATTTTTTGAAATTAGTGTTAAACGTAATAACTTTACTTAAATTTTATGTTAAGTATGTTCAATTATAACTGTTTTTGTTATAAGGAAAAGTTCAAAAGGTGTTAAGTTACTCATTGTGAAAGGGTTCCAGCTTCTCAAGAGTATATCAATGTTTTTGTAATATGATTGAAAACAGAGCTAGAAAAGTTAAACAATGAAATCACACTGGTAAATATTAATAAAAAATACCACCATCAGTTTTAAATTTGGAACTAAATATTTTTAATAAAAATAAATAAATACCCTGCCAATAGCAGTGAATATATGTGCACTTTTTATAAACAGTAAGAAAAGCCAAATTGTTTGCAATAAGATAACCTTTTACAAAACAAAATACTCCATTTGAACTGTGCTCTTTAACAAAAATCAGTAAAAACACTGACAAATATCTCAATATATGCCTAGGAACATCAATCCATTCAAAACATGGATGCAATAAATTTATTTACACCTGCATTCAAGTGCAATAAGTTTTGCAGCATGCATATCAGCAACTCATGTAAGCATTGATGTGACAAAGGGACAACAAAAATTTTTGGAATGTTGGTCCATTCCATACTTATTGAATTACCATCTTCAGCAGGTCTTTTGTTCAGGACTTGTGTTTTCAGACATCTTTCATGAAGACATGTCACAGGTTCTTGATTAAGTTCAGACAGGATAAACTTAGGACCATTCCAGAACTTGGCTTGTTGGAAGTTTGCATCCTCCTGCAGTTATAAGCAAGCTACAGAAGGCAAAAAAAAAAAAATAATAATAATAATGCTGCCACAAAATGTTAGTATTAGTGCCTGGAAGTGTTGTGCATTGACTGTCCTATCATTTAGAATTAAATCACCAAAACATCCCACACTAGCATCCTGAATGGAAACAATTTTTTGCTTCACACACACTGGTGTGCAAAATTTAAGCAATGATGTAATTTTCAAGCTGACAGCCATGAAATTGTAGGAAACGGCTTGTTACAATCAGTATAATGAACACCAATTCAATAGAACGATGATTCATATGAAGGAAGTATGTGATGTCTTGAGGGCATGCAAAACACGTGCAATTAGCATGCACTGTGCAAGACACTAAAATAAGAAGGCGGTTTTGATTCCATACTATATGTCAGGGGTGGGCAAGCAAGAGTTTAGTGGGAGCCAAAAATGTATGTTTTGCAAAATGCATGGGAGCCGCAGTTCTGTACTTTTTTATTCTGTACTGCAATTTTATTATATAATATAAATATAATATAAAACAAATATTGAATTATTTTAATAAACATATTTTTGCAAAATTGTGGAAATAAAATTGTAAAAATAATAATAAAAAGCAGAAATTAACACTTTCAGCAGGAGCCACATGTAACTCAAAAAGAGCTGCATTTGTCCATGTCTGCTATATGTGTTCTATTAATTTTTTCACTAGAATGCTTTATTTATCGTTTAAGTACAAAACATTGTCTCTGTATTCTGAATTACGGAGTTACGGCAAAAATGCAATTGTTGTTTAAGTTTTGCACACCAGTGTAGTTTTGGTCAAGTCTTTTATTGGGCTGTCTAATTACTCTCCATACAATATTTTTGTATTGAACTGGAATAGAGATTTCATCAGATCGAATCACCCTCTGCTGTCCAGACAGGTGGTCCCTGGCTCAGGCAAGCTACTTCCTACACCGAATTGACGTTAACATGCGTTTCAGCTTATTCTTATATGAGCCATACCACACATTATAAAGCCTGCTGCTAGCAGTTCTAGATAAATGACATTCTGCATGTCCACTCCACAACTCTGCTGCCAACACAAATGTATCAGGTCAGTATTTCATGACAAGGCAACACAAAATTTAAATTGTCTATGGTAGTTGTTAGCAGTCTACCATTGCTACATTCAGGTGTTAAGGAATTGTTTCTCTGCAGTGTCTGATGAATATTATGACAGTAGATTCATTCATACACAATTCCCACTTGAAAGAGAAAATCTGACAATATTTGAAAGCTGGCATTATTGAACAATCACAGTCAGAGTGGAACTCCCCACTGCATATTGTCCCCAAGAGTAATGGTGAGATAAGGATCACTTTGGATCTAAGGAAAGTGAATGAAGTCACCAAAGGGCAGGACTTCCCCCTTATGAGAATTGACGACATTCTGTCTCAATTAAAAGGGGGAAGAGTATTTTCTGTGTTGGATCTAAACTCTGGTTATTTCCAGATACCTGTTGCCCCACACGTTCATGAGATATTTGCCTTTTCTATCCCCTGGGGCAAATACCAGCTGTGCTACATGCCCCAAGAGGGAAAAACTCGGGACATTTCTTTCAAAGAATCATGAACTCCATACTCTCCAAATATGTTTGGACTCATTGTTTCGTCTTCCAGGACGATGTGGTTTTGTTCTCCCAGGACTTGGATGAACATATTGTGTTACTTAGGGAGGTGCTCCAAATGATCAAGGAGGCAGAATTGGTCCTAAGACCGTCGAAGCGTCGCTTTGCCGTCACGTCTGTCCATTACCTGGGGCAATCATTGATAATGAAGGGGTGAGACCGGACCCAGAGAACATTAGTGCTTTTATGGAAATCCCCCACCCAAGACGGTTAAGGAGGTAAGAGCGTTCTTAGGAGCCCTGGGCTTCTATTGTCTGTTCATAGATAATTTTGCCCATCTATTGTTATGGATATCCTGGGAGGGCTGCCGCCACTTTTTAACAGGATATCCTTAATCATGCAAATGCAGTTGTCAGTTTTCTGGGATGCAAGTACCCAATCGTCAACACAATGCATATTGACGTTTGATGGCGGGGATACGGATATTAATGCTGACCTTCACTTCCTCAGGTGGAGAGTTGCTATCATTAGGGGTATAGGATAATAGGTCTGCCACTTCATTCTCTGCCCCTTTTACGTGCACCATTTTAATGTTGTAACTAGCTAATTCAACCGCCCATCTCATGAGCCGCCGGTTATGGTTGTTCATATCCTCGAGAAATATTAACGGTTTATGATCAGAGTATACTATGATTGGGCGGCCCAGGACTAAAAAACGAAAATGATGAAGGGCTAGTAATAGCATGAGACACTCTTTCTTCACACTGGAGTAATTAAGCTCAGCCCACATAGTTTTTTGCTAAAAAAAACAAACCAGTGGGTGCAAGCCAATTACCACCTTCTTGATGTAGGGCAGCCCCCACAGCTAGCTCGGATGCATCCATGAAAAGATGGAACTCTGATGAAAAATCAGGGTGCCTTAAAGTCAGAGGTGTGGTCAAGGCCCTTTTCAACTTAACAAAACTGTCCTCACATTCCCTCGACCACCTGAAACGATGTCCCTTTTTAGTTAGTTTGGTTAGGGTTAATCTACCTGCATGACTTTGAGGTGCATGAGGATGTACTAGTCAAGAACAGTGTTAATCGTAAAGGTGAGCCGACTAGGTGCATTTATGTGGGTGACTCTGCCCAAATTCCCATTATAAATCATTACCATGAAGTGGGGGACACCTAGGTGCTGAGAAGATACTTAGGAAACTTAAGGACAAATATTTCTTTCCTGATATGAGGAAGAAAATTAAGGATTTCATAACTAGATGTGAGACTTGCCAAAAATTTAACCGTACCACACACAAGGTGCCGGTTCAGGAAGTAATCCACCCTAGTGAGCCCATGCAGGTAATCACCGTGGATGTAATTGGACTGGCGCCCAAATCATGGAGGGGGAATCGATACATCATTGTATTCGTTGACATGTTCACGAGGTTCGTCGAGGCAATTCCGGTCCCAGAGGTATCGTCAAGAGCGATTGCTGACTCACTCTTTGAGAACATTGTATGCCGTTATGGCAGGGGTCAGACCCTCATCTCAAAACTTAACATCAAATCTGTTGAATGATGTATGCAAAATACTTAATATTGCCCATAAAACTACAACTGCTTATCGACCCACATCAAATGAAACTTGTGAAAGGGCGAATAAGATGATCATAGAGATAATTGCAAAAATTTCTAATGGCAGTAATGCTGAATGGGATAAGTACTGTACATCCCGGCAACTTTATTAGCTTATCGCACTTCCGTCCATGGGTCAACTGGGGAGACTCCAGCATTCTTGTTGTACGGTTTCAACCCCACTCTCCCAGGTGAAACATGAACGGGAAGTGTAGGTCAAAGTGGCAGGAGTGCTCTCGACTATCATGTGAGGTTAGTCGACAAACTTCGGGTATGCCGAAAGGCAGCAGACATGTTCAATAAGGACCAATTGGCCAAGAAGAGAGAGTATTGGAACAGAAGCCGGAAGTTATAGAAATTCAGGGTTGAGGATTTGATGATGGATCAAGAAATCCTCAAAAGCCATGCATAAAAAATTCTCCACATGGTATACTGGTCCCTTCCGGGTAGAAAGCATTCTTAGTGATGTAGTGGTCAAGGTGAGGGACCAGAAGCTAAAGGATGGACAAACCATACACATTGATTGCCTTAAACCCTTTTATGGGCAGCAAAATAAGACTAAAAGATACAAGGGGGATAATCAAAGAACCAAGGTCAAGGGAGTAGGTGAAGATGATGAAGAGGAAGCTGATCATTGGCAATCCCAACCTTATAGAGGGTTACATAGTAGACCAATTCCTCATGCACCCCAGACCCCGAGCCCCCCAGGTGACGCACGGACAGATAGAAGGCAAGATGACATGGCTAATCAACAGGATATCCTCTATAACCTCAGACGGTGCAGGGTTGATTACGTCACCCTGAACCGTGGTTATTAAATGAAAAATGTGAAAGAAAAAATTTTGTTTACTTTGGGGGGGTATNCGATAACATTAAATCTAAATACCAAAATGATTAATTTACTGTGTTTTTGTTATTTATTACTCCTGTTTTTAGGTATTCGGTATTCGGCCGAATAGTGAAAAATCGGCCGAATAGGCCGAATACCGAATAGTAACCGAATATTCGTTACATCACTATTTTGGATACATTAAAGCATCTTTTGAAAACATACAGTAAGGTTCCATATTACCACTCGGCTTCCCTAAGCCTATTTTCTCTGACTTTTTCTATAGAAGCCTTCAAAAATCATTCTTATAGTTATACTAGCGAAAAATCCAATTAGCAGCATTTAGTTTAATAGTTACCAGTGCTTTTGGCACAAAAAATGTGGGTGTAGTTATAATACCTTGTTTATAATTCACTATAATGAAAATGGGGTTCCATAATACCACCTAATCTTCTACTTATTATTCCACGTTGCCCCCAAATTATTTGGAAAATCTGAACCCTGAGGGTATGAAGACCGTTTGGCCACTGGTGGACCATTAAGAGAACCTCTTTTAGCGAGCCCATTATGGGTTCTGCTAGGCCCACAATAGGGCAGCCGAGTGGAGAGGGACGAGACTCAACATATCCAGGCGGGCCACCTCTCGAAAAAACTTGGGAAATTTTCGACTCGTCCGGATTCGATCCCGAGTCACCTTGACGCTCGTCCGCTCCTTTTTATTGTTGTAATGGCAGAATTAGTTAAAGTTCAGCCGTTTTCGTGGCAAACGTGGACGTCAAAGGATTATTTACATCATTTAGAATCGAAATTTCCTGAAATTGCCGACAAGAGAATTTCATCAGATGTTAAGTTCGTCATAAAGTTTGATTTGCAACCTGTAGATGCAGATTGTTCGAATTGTTATGATCTTCATAAATTAATTTATCGAAAGGATTGCGACTCTGTGTCTTTTCAATGTCATAAATGCAAGATAAACAGTTCATTATTTGAAGGAACTTTTAAACCTAACTGCGGGAAAATTTATTGGGGAACTATTTCTTCGTTTATTTCACATTTAATTTGCATGTAATGTACAGTACGTGCGCTTGATCTGATCGGTTGTGGGCGTGAGTAGTCGAACAGCTGTTGACTGGGCGAATTTAATACTACACATTATGATGGTTTCATACACTAATATACCCCGAAAATTGGCGAACCTGGAAAGGTCGAAATCGACGAGACTGATATGAGCAAAAGGACAAAAATAGGAGAAAGTTTGGTTAATGTTACCTTAGGTTCCAAGATGGCGGCTCTTCCGGTAACCTCGACGCATGCGTGTTTAGAAATGAAATGTAGATGGCACTTATCACACTGACGGTTTCGTATGCAAATTTTCTTCAAAAATTTCCACTCCGAAAATATGAGGAATTATGCAAATTTTGAGTTTGGTTACAGTACAGACAGAAGGTGCGTGTCATTATCTTTTCGAATGGCGTTCGTGTTTTTTTTTTAAAGTTTGTACATTTTTCTGTTTTTTTTTTTAAGTTAACAAGTAGGAAAATTTGGCCAATTGTTTTTACTGTTTATCTGTCGGTTAAAACTTGCCTTTTACAATGCATTCTATGCCGTTTTAGTTTTCCACTAAGTGACGTTCGACTGTTCGTGCTCCCGACGGACCTCCCGGAGGTTAGTTATTCATCCTTTACTGTTCATAACCTAGGTGGCGAACGTATGGCACGCGTGCCCAAAGTGGCACGTAAGGAGAAATCATCTGGAACGTAACGTAGCGTACGATTTTGATTTATCGTTTGTCTTTTTCAATCATTGTTTCATTTATTCTAATTAAAGCATTTTTAATTTATTTAAATATCGTTATTCGAAGTTTAAAACTGGCACGCATAAACATCTTTAAAGCTAAGTATGCTTACAGTATGACACGCGGGCTCAAAAAGGTTCGCCACCCCTGACCTAGGTGATGTTATATTTGTATGCTGAGGAGACGCTGCATGCTCGCAGCCGAAGCGAGCCGCTGAGGCTGCAGTCAGTTCCGCATAGGTTTAAACTTGCANTTCAGCAAAATCTGTGCTAGGTCTTATTTTCTGCGGATGTCTTATTTTCGGGGAAACACGGTAGGTGATGTTATATTTGTATGCTGAGGAGACGCTGCATGCTCGCAGCCGAAGCGAGCCGCTGAGGCTGCAGTCAGTTCCGCATAGGTTTAAACTTGCATTCCAGGCAAATCCTGTTCGAACCACTGATGTATCCAATCTCGTAATTCACTGCGTCCAGTTATAGATGGTTTTCAGGTAGCATGGCGATTTTTTTATTTTTCGTCTTTGGTCCAAAAATAGGAAATGAAACCAAATGCAAGGGAAAAAAAGTAAGTGTCAAAATTTGTTTATTGTTCGATTTGGTTATCATCATCGACGTTCGCCATCTTGTTTGCATATATGCATGCGCAAACAAGATGGCGACCGGAAGCACCGACCGAATTGGCGACCGCCGCCATCTTGGAACCTAAGGTACTGTAACATTAACCGAAAGTTTCGACATGTTAGTTCAGCATACGAGTAACGTTTATCCAGGAGCGGGACATGTTTCAGTTCTGAGAAAACCAGGAATTGTACCTTTAGTCCTGAAATAAACTCGAAAATCTTAAGAGGAAGACTGTAGACATGTGTTAATAATGCGGAAAACGTTGCTGCGATGGAAAATAATGAATTTGCGAAAGAATCATCCGAACCATGTTATTTATCGAAGAAATTGGATGTAAGAAATTAGAAATATGTAAAAGGTGAGTGAAAGATTTTTTTCTTTAAATGCCGGTGTAGTTAGTAGTTGCGCCTGTCGTTATCTTGTTTGTAGACGTCTCGTTCACAAACAAGATGGCGACCGGAAGTGCTGCCATCAGGTTTACCTAGCTACACTTTTACCGAGATTTATCCCGCTATTAATATTGACATCTGTTTGAACTTTTCCAGAGTGGGGCAAACGGAGTCGATTGCGGTGTATACGCAATGGTTTTTGATGTGTTTTTAGTAGTGATGTAACGAATATTCGGTTACTATTCGGTATTCGGCCTATTTTTCGCTATTCGGCCGAATACCGAATATTTAATCACTATTCGGCCGAATACCGAATATTTAATCACTATTCGGCCGAATACCGAATACCTAAAAACAGGAGTAATAAATAACAAAAATACAGTAAATTAATCATTTTGATATTTAGATTTAATGTTATCGGGTTAGTTTTGTTTGTTTATATTTATAACTTATAACATGCACAAAATAAAAAATAAAATATCAATAATAGTCGCACGTATTCACAATTTATAATTACAAAGATCAGCACACGTACACATCTATTCGAGAATCGTCGCACATCTGAGGGTCTGATTCCCTCTGCCTATCCTTTTTTAAGCGCTCGCCTTTGCTCTTCCCTTTCTCGTTCCTCTATCGCTCTAGTCAACGTATGTCTATGCATACATCATAATACCTACCTTAAGATAAGCTATTATGAAGACAAATATATGTAAATTCTATAGGCACTTCGCATCACTTGCTAAAAAATTGAATAATTAGACGATTTTAATCCAGAAATTTTTTCTTTACAATATTATTCGTAAATGCTTAATTAAATAATTATTATTTTAATAAAATTCGTTATAATTTCAACCACAAACACACAAAAAAAGAAGTTTAAGCCGGTCGTCTACTCGCCATTCTAGACGTAACGAACGCCATTATCGTCCGTCCAGAATTGCCAGATGGCGCCGCTCGTCCGTCCGCCGTTCACGTTTTGGTCTGAATATGACGGCCGCAACCTCTCTAATAATTTTAAAAAATATTTAAAGAATTATTTCAAAATTTATCTTTCTATTTATTTCACCACTACGGAGAATATATATGCGACATATTTTTGTTTGAAGACCATCCACAGATAAATACATTTGCGGCCGAGCGGTCAAGGTGGCAGCCTACCGCTCTGGGGAACCCGGGCTCGAATCCGAACGGGTCGAAAAATCCCCAGGAATTTTTCGGGGGTGGTCCGTTCGGATATGTCGGGCCCCGCCCCTCACCACCCGGCAGCCCCATTGTTGGCCTGGCCGAACCCATGATGGGCTTACAAAAAGAGGCCCTTAGTGCCCACAGGGCGGAAAGAGTTAAAAAAGATAAATACATCGCAGACCAGTGAACTAACGTAACTGTTTATAATACAGAAGAAATGAAAAAACCGTTCGTATCTTCAAAACATACCAGTACACCTTACGGGTAAAACTACGTTCTACCGTCAGACGCGTAGATCACTCGTTTTCAAATGTCTACCGTTTAATCTTCGGTGTATACGAAACACATTTTACTACAATAAAGTACGAAGGTCTCGTACTTTCTTTAGTAAAACGAAATACGAGTTATTTCCAACTTAGGAAAAGGAAATAATTTGGAAATACGTAGTGTAGCATGATTGATTTTGTCAGATCAGTTAACAAGGCGCATCAAAGAAAAGCGATTCTGGAAAACAAAGTGTTTTCTAAGAATCGCATTTCTTTCCAAGAACTTTTATATATTTTTTTTTCTTTTAATTTATATTATATTTAATGTATAATGTATGTATTTTTATGTAAATGTTGGCTTTGTTTTTACGTATATTTGTTAATTTTGGGAGAAGAAATCAACCGTTTTTCCAGACATTTCTATTTACTTTTTAAAGTAAATAAATAAATACGATACGCAATCTGTATAAATATGTTTGTTGCTTACAAAATCATTCTTTTAACTCGTAAATTTAAATATTTTTTAAGAAAAGAGTTAATCGTTTCTTAAAAACTTTTATTTAAATTTACCGGTAAGAGATCGATAGAAAAGAATGGCGGTTTTTATAAAGAAAACAAAAAATTTGTATTTTGTGTATTGTTCGTCTCTTACTTTGTCGCCCGGATGTCCGGCACCCAGTTGAGGGTGTCCCTTTTCCACGACTTTTCATAGCAAAATAATTTCTAATGTTATACGTAGACATCGAACGTAAAAAATTTCGCCATGTAAAAATTGACAATTTAAACGACGGTTAAAATTTTCCTTAGGATATTTTCCTTGGTAAAGATAAGCTTGGCAATAGGAGACGAAATGTAGAAAGTAATGATAAAATAATGATTGCTACTCGGGTTTTGGAGAAACGAGCGACTTACCGCAGCGCCAACGGGCCCCGTGCATTTGCTGCAATTAGTTTCGTCAGTTTTTGCGTCTTCGTAAGAAATCGAAAGGAAACGATCCAAACGGGAACTTTTCCCACCCGCCCGACGGTAGATCAGGTGGTTCCTAAGAGTTTAAGAATGGCCGCGACCGACGGTCCTGTTTCAAAAAAGTTAACATTATTTGACACGAACGGAAGCAGATGCCTTAACTAAATACCTAACAGAGCCTTTTAGCGGACCTCCCCTGTTCAGATCGAGGAGTCGGCCGATTCTTGTAGTTTCGGGACCACCGCTCGGCCGGAGGGAGGCATTTATGGTGTCGAATTAGTAGGCCTGCGGAGTCGATACGTTACGTACGCAACATACGTTAAATCTGCTCGTATTATTTCTATAATTTTATAGTTAGTTCTATATACATAAATACATGAAATGCGGTCTTACATATTAAGAACTTTGATTTTCTGCATTAATTTTTTTCTATATTCGCCCCTCGCCGTATTTTCTATCGAGTTACGCCAGCGGATTCCGTATTTAACATTAAGTCGTGGCTCTTGTCCTGGATTTGGTTTATAAATTACGATTCGTTTCTGAAACGTTTTGCTTTTTTCTCGTTTTGATTTTATAAAGGCGGACGATATCTAATCTTAAATCCGAGTTTCCCCGTTCCTGCCCTGTGCCGGTGATTTCTTATTGCTCCTATCGTTTCGATAATCGCCTAATCGTTCTATTCGCACATCCCCGCCTTATTCCTGGATTTATCTTATTTTTTCCGATTGTTTTCGTTCTCTTCCTCGCCTCAATATTTTTTTCTTTCAAAAGTCGGTCATCGACGACACGTTCATACCTGTTTTATTCTCTCATTTAACCAACGCTTTCGGTCTTACAACCCGCTTTTCTTCTTTGAACTTTCTTTTTCGCAAATAACCGTACCGAATAAAATGAAATTTTAACTTGTATTTCCAAATTTCCGTTTTAAACTAAGAATTGGAAAATTACGAACATTCGTTCTTAGAAACTGCGGGGAGCACGACCATGACTTGAGCCGTTTTCGACGAAATTCGGTGTGTTTCTCACGTCGACTCGCGAGTCTCCACGTTTGTTTCCCGATGGGCAAAGGAATATGTTACTTCGCGCCAACAATACGTCCCGGTAAACGGTGGCCGGCCGAATTTAAAAAAAAAAAAAACAACTCTCCAGGGATTAATCCTCAAAAATAATACTAAAAAATGTCTACTACTACGGAAGTAGCATTAGATTATATATTATAGCGTGGTGCATTGTAAGTTTTTTCTAGACACTAATGCGTTGGAAAAGAATTCGAAACGAGAATTTCAAAATATTCATTTTGAATTTCTTCTTTTTTTGTACTAATGTTAAGACTCGTGATTTGAATTATTTTTTTTTTGTACGGAGAAGACCTAAATCGCTGACTTTATCTCCGGCACGTGGGTCGAAATTTGTTGCTAAACGTCGTCGTTCGCCTCGAAGCTACTCGGTATTGATCTTTTCTCTAATTTTTACTTTTCCGGCTGTTATATATGTAACAGAGGGAAAGCATGGCCATCGGTCAAAAAATAATTCCCCCTAGTTTTTACATTTTTGGACTTTGGAGACCTTGAAACGTCGAGAAAAAATTCGAAAGTAATTTCTGTATGTATGGATGTTAGTGTGTGCATGTGTGTGTGGGCACGCTTTTGTTCATTCTCTTTCAAGCTTTAACTCCCGTGCTTTTTGTTGAAAATTTGTGAAATTTTGCAGCGAGGTTGCTTTATTAGGAAGATCGACGCTATTAAATTTTGATGGTTAAAGGTCGAGGAGGTAGAGAGATAAAAAGGGTGGGTATGTGTCGTATCTGGGGAAGGGTCGGACATAATGACGATTTTACTCGTTATTAGCATTTATGGTTTTTTTTATCCTCAAGATTAAGTTTTTTTGCCATTTTATAATAGTTAAAAATATAAAGTTTTTTAAATAAAATATCACAACAGATGGTGCCACTAAATGTTTCCGGAAAGTTAAGTAACTTGTTGATGGATTTTTCGTATAGTTTGCGCTGTGCCGAAATGCACCGGAGTAAAAATTTTCGGACAAGATCAGGCTTATCGATTTGTAAAAATATTGCGCATAGGAGAAAGTGAGCAAGATGAGAACTTTAAGGTTTGAAAGTCATAAGATGACAACCACTTTGATGAGAACAATAAATTTTTTATTTTTTGCAACGTTTGATAATATATAATACAAAATTTAATTATTGAAGAAAGTCTTAAAGGTTACTTTGAATACCATATCTTCATCTAAAAGGTAATGTAAAAGTTCGCAATGATAGTTAGGCCAAGACTCCACTAGCGTAAAATCGGGCGTAAAAACCTTCGCTGTAAAAACTTTTAATCGTGTGACGTATTTGCGTTTGCGTCTGGACAGCGGTGGAGGTCCGGCTAGCGAACTTTTTATGGCGACGGTACTATCGAAGTTATAAAGACAATGATTATATTATACGAGTTTTTTTCTGTACTATAATTACAAATGTAGTAAAAATAATATCTTTACTTTCATATATCAACTTTTATTATCGTATTATTAAGATAATATACAGAACTTATAAGCTTAGCTTTTTTCATTCTAAATTGAAGAATTTTCCTTTGTCCGTCCGTATCGCGTGTTTTAGGCATCCATTATTATAATCGGGATACTTCTTGTCGTAGATACACGAATACTTTCGGATGTTTTCGATAAATCTTTCCAGATCTATTCTACATTATCCACGAGGGAACTTACACAAAAGCTCGTTTTCCATCATGTTCCCACCTTGTCACAATGACCTATATTTCACTGACTTCTGATTGGTGGATGGTACCGTTTTACGGCCGTATTCGCGTCGAAAGTTAAACACTGCTCAACTCGCTTTTACGCTGGTTTTACGACCTGCTCGGGCGTAAAATATCATGGTCACGTAATTAAAACCTTTTACGGCGATGATTTTACGCCCGTTTTTACGGTAGTGGAGTCTTGCCTTACTTTGTAAAAACTGTAACAGGCGTAAAATTAGATGAAGTATTGCTAAAACATGGAAAACGTTCTTACTTCCAAACAAAGAGCGATTCGGACGTTTTCTTGTCTCATGATCTCTTTTGAGGTTGACATTTAGTTCCCCAAATAACAGCTAGATAAAAGCACGTTAACCACGAATAAACAGACGTTCCCGTCTTACCCAATGGCCCATCTTGCACCACTTTCCCCTACTTAATTACAAATAAGAATTTAATATTTTAATATAGTTACTTAGTTTTACTACGATTAGTTTTCTTATTCTTAAAACTTTTCTCTTCTGGTCTTTGCAGGTCAAAAAGGTCATACTTTTCAGATGTCTTCCGTTTATTTTTGCACCATTAGATATATACAATGTCATTCTCCCAGGTCGCTTAAATGATCTATTTTATTTTGATTTTTCGCTTTAATCGAATTCGTAGTGCAAAACCCCCGTTCCAGTTGCTCGAAATGTTCTCGTATAGAATGGATATAATAGCTTACAAAATTTAAAGTTTCGCTGAAAGTTTTGAATGATAGTTTATTTTTTCCGGTAATTATAAGTTTTACTTCCGATATTTTAGAAATAACACACTTTCGTTATTTTATAATAAATCGGGAATATGTTTTGCAAGACTTATCGCATTACGTTTTTCGAAATCAAAATTAAGGCTTTCATTTATGACAGCATTAATACTAAACGCTTTTAGTTTATTTAAACTCTTTCCACTCGTGGACATTATGAGGACCTTTTTACCCAGCACATTACGTGTTTGACTGGGTGGCGAGGGACTGAGTTTGACGGTTCGGACGGAAACCCCCGATAAATTTCGGGAGATTTTCGACCCGTCCTGATTTGATTCCGGGATTCTCATAGTGGTTGGCTTTCACATTATTTTTTGACGGCCGGATAGCCGAGCAGTTGCGTTTGATGATATTTACGAGTGGGTACACTAAAATACTATTTACAGAGGATACTAATTTACTTGGTATATGTGCCGCGAGAGATTAGCCCACTTGCACAAACTTTCTTGGTTATATTAGTATATTAAAAAAATCCGGTTTAGTAAATTTGTCGTTATTTCGTGAACATATTTTTAGTATTAATTAGTAATGCGAAGCTCCGGACTGGGTCCGAATCCCTCGCTAAAATTTTGACAATTTTTGAATTGCAAGGAAATAGAAACAAAGAATTGCGGGGTATTCACAGTAAAAAGTACAGTAGAGCGTCGTTTATCCGAATCAATTGGGAACTGGGGTTGTTCGGATAACTGATTACGCACGAAAAAATATCTTAACCTATCCCATGTTGAAATTTTTCTCCATTGCGTGTCGCTTCGCGTTGAATTTTCGTCGTTGTTAACTACACAATTCCTTATACTATTTCATTCTTTCTCCAGAATGTAAAACTTTTTATTACATTTCGGACTATTGTCCCTCATCGGTTGGCCTGTACAATATATTTATTATATACATTGGTAAACTATACTATATTGATATTACACAAATTTTACGATACCTTAAATTTACTTTCACAGCAGTATAATTGACTTAAAACAGTGAATTAACACATCTTATAATTACACTTTAATGTTTACCTAGTTCCTTTAATTTGCATACGTTAATGGTTACACTTGTTTATCATCATTCTCATTTTTCTAAATATTAAGAGCCCAAAATTTTAAAACATTATTTAAAACTACAGTATCCCTAGAAATTATTACCAAATTAAAATTATTACTGCATAGTGTATCATACGTCCTTGATTTTTCAAATAATCTTTGCCCTAGGAATCTAAAACTTAAACTTCCTCTTACATTACAATTTATTTTAACATCCATCTTGAAAATAGACATTGAAAAAAATAGAAAATCAATATAAAATAGTATGTATCGTGCATTTTCATACCATAATTACTATTATCTGATGCCTAAGCGTAGCAACTCGCTGAGAAATTTAAAGTCGAAGAGGTGTTTTTACTTCCTGAGCACCCAGCCGACTGCACGACATCTACATACGCAATCTTCGTGATGATCCAAATAATTTCTATATACGAGTGATTCGGGAGGAATCTGCAATATTCCGGGAGATGATAGTATTAGTGTTTCTAAGCAACATAATTCATATGAACAGGTATTGGATTTGTAATGGTTTGGGGCGCTTACTACGGTTTGCCTCTTTTCGGGATCGATCTAGTATGCCGATAAATCAGATTGCATCCATGCGTAGTGCTGGATAATCAATTCAGACAGGACGATGTGTTTCCCGGGAAGTTGGTAAATATTTATTTCCACATCTATATAATTACATGTCGACCTTGAGAAAATGTTCGAGGCGCGAAGTGAAGACACGACCACGCAAAAAAAGGTCGAACAGAAGATTGAGGTTAGCCTCGGTCTGACGTCACATAGGTTGGGAACGACAGTCAGGCGCCATGTTGCCAACCGTTGCAAGTTACTGAGGTAGAGGAAAATAGAGTAGGAATTCACACTGGCTCCGCCCTGGAGCACTCGTCGATACCATGGCAAGCCATGGTACTGAAGAGTGCTTCAATGAGAAATTTGTTACATTTCATTGTAACGTGTGTTGAAAATATTTCACCGCACACACCAATGCAACTTGTCAATGCATATCAGCACACGAGTTGCTCATCTTAGGACACTCCCGGTATTTCTTGGTTTGGGTAGTTTCCGACGTGTATTTGTTTGTATGATAAAACCCCATAAACAGAAAGCCGAAAGTTAGATCCGCGTTCCGTATTGGCCAGGAAATGAGACTGACACCATCAATCCACCGGTTGGGAAAGATACGAACGAAATGCTGGACCGCTCCTGGTATAATGGTGTGGGGTTCCATCATGATGTAGGTTCATGTATTGCCATGTATTTAACGGTACTTTTCCAACTACATATCACTGTATCTAACTTGTAACTGCTATGAATCCAACACACATTATTATGAACTTTTTGAAATCACTCGTGTTATATGGAATATTGCATATTTGTCTCAAATCATCACTATAAAGCAGGGATTCCGAACAGTGTCAATGGAATTTTGTAAGTGGTCAATGGAAAGGTCACACTGGAAATTTGAAAATTTTATTGATCACCGTACAATTCTTATACTACGGTCGTACGGCAAGTTATTTTACGTACTACAGTAGAGCGTCGTTTATCCGAAAGAATTCCAGTCGGCAAATTTAAATTTTCGCTAATGCTGTGGCGCTGCAGTCTTTGGCTATATCTTGGGCTACTCCAATATTTTTTTTGTTGATGTGCGTGTTTTAGCTGGCAGCACTGGCACTTTTGTGTAGTGTTTTTCTGAGGACTGTGTCGTGCTGAATCGAACGTTTTTAATACTAGATTAACTTCTAAAGCAGGGGTGTCCAACCTTTTTGTTTCTCTGGGCCGCATTGGAAGAAGTCAAGGAGATTTGGGCCACAAGTTTATATAATATATACTTGTGGCCCAATATACAAGTATATTTAAGGATTAACATGTGTAGATTATAATAATAAATATTAAAACTTTATCACGAAAAAGGATACAGTAGACCCCCCTATAACGCTTAGATACGTTCCACGCTAACCGAAAATTATGTTCTAGGAACGATTAAATACATGAGCCAATCGCAGCCCGATAGGTGGGAACTTTACAGACTAAGGCTGTTTGAAAGGTTTTCTTCTATAAAATTAACCGATTCTAGACTAATTCCACTCAACATTTCCAAAACACGTATAATTTTTTGGGAGTAATCCGTATAAACTATGCTATAAACAAAAAATTATAGGATTACTTACCGAGTGTGTACCGTTCGACTACGCC
>NW_019385286.1:217536-247116 GCF_000671375.1 Centruroides sculpturatus | reverse complement strand
CCATATTTATAGTCCCTTGCATAACAGATCTATTTACCCTTTCTCACTACTTTTTATCTTTTGTCCTTTCTCACCTTTCCCTCCTTTTCCCAAATTTGGATCTATAATCCTTTGAGTCATAACTCCAGCTTTATTTAGTAATCCTTCCTCATTCACACATCTCCAAATATTTGAAAATATTTCCTTTCCGCTCAAAAATAAAATATAAATGAAGGTTTACGGCTTTGTGAAACTTCTTTTTGAGTTTACGCCGTTGAAATAAATAAATAATAAAAAAATTAAAACATTTGTCGGTTTTGTTTACATGTTTACATGGGCCGCATTAAAACTTGCCTTGGGCCGCGGGTTGGACACCCCTGTTCTAAAGTATAATTATTTTTTTTTTATATTTTTCAATATATTTAATTTGGTTGTAAAAAATAAAGAAATAATTTTTAACGATACAATAGCCACGATTATTATTTTAAAAAGGTTACGTTAGGCTTAAGAGGAAGTAAATTTTGAAAGGAAGAAAACCGGTAAGTCATCCTGTAAAATAGTGAACCAAAGAGTTGAGCACCTCATTTAACTAAGCATTGAATGTTTTTATTTCATATTGTTCGATTGGAGAATGAACTGAGACATAACAATATAATTACTTTTAATAAAATTGAAGACAAAACTGTCTAAAAGTAATTCTCCATCAGATGAACATTTGCAGAAGAAATTTCTACATGTATCGTCACCAGGTGGCAGCTTTTCTAAAAATTACATTTTCCAGCGCCAATTTCTAGTAGATAAAAAGCAGAGGAAACACCCAAAAGAAGGTATAGATGGATGTAAGCAGGACAACTGTATGTCACCAGTTCCTTTTTCAGAAATTTTCGTAATTTTAATTGGATGTGTTTTGTGTTTTTTAAAAGGACTTTGTAATTTTCCGGCGACAAGCAGCCTACAAAGAAAGGTCAGTCGCCGAAAATGTGTTAGTCTTGGAACACAAAAAATAATAAACGGTGATCCTTTTTGGACAGTTTTGTCTTCAATTTTATTAAAAGTAATTCTCCATCAGACGAAGTTACAGAGGAAATATAATTACTACTGGTTTTTATAGGGAATGCCTCTCTTCTGATTTTTAACTTTTTCTGCCCTGTGGGCACTAAGACGACCTTTTTTTAGCAGGCTCATTATGGGTTTGGCCAGGCCCACAATGGTGCGACTGGGTGGTGAGGGACTGGGCCCGACATATCCAAACGGATCACCCCTGAAAAATTCCTGGAAATTTTTCGACCCTTCTGGATTCAAACCCCCCTGTGGCAGTCGTCACACCACTTGATTGTGTTCGCTGAATATATGTATAGAGACCGTAGTCATATATCTCCTATTTGCTTTATTTACACAATATACTAAGAAATCTCGTCTACCTAACGGTCGGTTAGGATCCACGCGTACATGAGAGTAACCCGAGAGTAGCTGACAAGTCGGGAAGGAAGTATGACGGACGGCCTGCACATGCTTATATATCCGTCGCGCCAGCGCCACCTGGATTTTCAGATGTAGCGCTAGTTACACTTGTTCGGCCGCCACACTTCCTTACAGCGATACGGCTCGGCCATCCGCCCTCCTCTCTCGGTTGTATAGTATTGCAAAGAAAAAGAGGTCTGCTAACCAGTAAAAGTGCAGTTCTAAATGAGGTGGTTGGGACTGCTATACACAAGCAACTTTTACCCTAGTTACACCCTCACTCTGCTACTTACAGGAAACGGCAACTTTAAGCAATACTTGCACAGATTTAACCTTGGGGACAATCCACAATGCGATTGTGGTATTCAGGAGGACCAAAATCCACTTCCCTTAGTTTTTAGCTGCAATAGTACAATCACACTAGGGATAGTTTAATAAGAGCTGCTATTCTTGAAAGGTACAACTGGCCTCGTAACCCGCACCAACTCATTTACACGCATACAATGTTCCATGTATTCGCAGTCTTCCCACCAAATAGTCTGCAAAGAAAATTTTGCCATCTTGTGGAACTAGACTCATTTGGACCTAATGGATTTTGTACCAACATGCCTTCATTTTGGAGCTAAGTAATTAATTTTCTTGTAAACAAATGTTGTCTGCAGTGATACTAAACTGCATTTGTACAATACTTGGCCTTTTTAGGAAATAGATTAATTCCTAAGCAGTCAACTTTCCTCAACATGATACAAACTAGTATTCAAATGCTCTTTCGGGCTGATTGTACATGGCTAATTGCTATTTTGTCAACTTCATTCTGTGTTTGTCATATATCTTCTAGGCACCATGATCAAGGAACTGCCTCTACTGAGAGGTTTGGATTCATCTATCACTGTGAAAAGTTACAACAAAAAAACAAGAGAAGACAGATTGGCAACACATCTGGAGGGTTGTGTGTGTCATTAGCCTTGCTTACACTCAACACTTTCCTTTCTCGGCTGTTATATATAACAGAGGGAAAGTATGGCAAGCCTGTCAAAAAAATGATCCCCCAAGATTTTTAAGTTTTGGATTCAGGACACCTTGAAATGTTGAGAAATGTAAAAAAAATTTGGGGGTAATTTCTGTATGTATGAATGTCAGTGTGTGTGGGAAGGCATGATTTTGTTCACCCTCTTTGAAGCTTAACAACTCTTGTGCTTTTTGCTTATTTTCTGACATTTTGCAGGGAGGTTTGTTTATTAGAGGATTAATCACCAAAATTTAATAGCATTGAAGGTCAGAGGGGTGGAAGATACACAAAACCCCCTTTATCTCGAGGACTTAATGACAATTTCACTTATTAGCATTTACAATTTTTTATAAAACCATCCCTACCCTCAAAATTAAGCTTTTTGCCATTTTATAATAGTTAAAAATAAGAAGTTTTAAATAATAAAGTAAGCAAATGGTTGCTGGATTTTTCAGGGTGAAACAGTAATCAGTCACCATCACTGCACATAAATGTGGCATGGCCAAATACAGCAGTAGATTGGTATAACTTACTTTTCATCTCCCATAAACAGATCATCCAGCTCAGCTGTGAAGGTTTGCATGATGATACCCATTCCATGTTTATCATACAAGAAACATCCTTATTCTACTTCGAATTGAAAAACTAATTGCACTTCACACCAAAGAAATTAGCTGAAAGAAACTAACTTGATGTCAGTTAATACATTTTGAAACATTGAATGGCTTTTTTTTTTTAAGGTCAAGTTGCTGAGTTTGAACAGAATTACAATATCAATTTAAATAGAATAAGAATTTCACTGCAAAATTCAAATGAGCTGTGGTTATATTCAAACAAAAATGTAAACATGATAATTCCAAAATTAATTTTGTATTTAATTAAATACAGTGGAACCTCAGTATACAACCTTAATCAGTTCCTGATGTTTGGACTTATAGGACATATACCAAACCAACCTTTCCCATAAGAAGTAATGTAAAAATGATTAATCTGTTCTCATGTAAAAAAAAAAAATGGCTGGCTTTAAACACCTCACTTTTCTGGCTAGTTCCTGCTTGATTTTTCATGAGATCAGCATGTATCTTTTTAGCTTTCTCACAAATAATTGCTTCTGATATGCTGTCACCAGCACACTGTTTTTCAAAGCAAAAGCAATTTCTCAACATGATCTGTCGTCTTCGATCTCTGTTTAGAAATTGATTTAACCCCTTTTGCAATGTTAGCAGATTTAATTAATAATGTCTTTATTTTTCATGATTGTCAATATCGTTGTTCTTGAAATACGATATGCAACAGTTAAATCTCGAACACGCATGCCACCTTTATATTTCTCAACAATCTCTTTTTTCAGTTCTTGTGATTCTAGTCATTTTTTTTAGCTTTCTGTTGCTTTTCATTTGCAATTCATGATTAATAAAAATAATAAAATTTTACTTACAAATTAAAATCTTAAGAAATTTAACAAAGTTATAAACTGTGGCACCACAAACGTCTAGTCTGGTCTAGTACACTGATAGTGCTACTTGTTCATAGATGGCACATATAATTGAATTAAGTCGTATACCGAGCAAAATTTGTTTCGTCCAACAGGACGTATTCTGAATTGGATGTATTCGAAAGCAGATGTATACTGAGGTACCACTGTACTAAGAATTATAAAAACACATCGAAATAACTAAATATAGAACAATTATAATAGATTTACTGTAAGTTTGTAAACAATAATAAAATTGTGCATTTATGGCACAGGGTATTGTACCAACTACAGATAAGATATCAGGGTCAAGACAGTAATCTCTGATATCTTATGCATTGTTGCAATATCCTGTGTCATACCTGTACAATACAATACAATCTTCAGGCATACCTACAGATATTCAAACATCAACAAATGTCAAATTATGTATACTTGAAGATGCAAAAACTTAACAGTAATCAATTTTGTAATGTTTTTGTGATTTTTATAAGATTGTTTCGAATATTTCTACTTCTCTTTTCAGATTGACAAAACTTTCACCACGAGACAAAAATACAACCAAGATAGCTTAACAAAAGACAGTCAAATTACTAAGTTTGGTGCCTACTGTTGGAAAATGCAAGAGCTGATGTCCTGGCATGTAAGTAAATGATCATTTTAGTTTTGAGTTTTCAATTAGCCTCCACTGCTTACATATGCTTGGCTGCATGGTACAGTTTCAACCTCTTGCCACTGCAGCACAGTAGATCCCCCTATAAGACGGTAGATATGTTCCGTTCTTTATGAATCCGATTTTGTAGGAATCACAGCCTGACACATGTGAAGTTTACGGACTACGGCTGTTTGAAAGGTTTTCTTCCATAAAATTAATCGATTCTAGACTAATCTGACTCAACATTTCCAAAATACATATATTTTTTTTTGGAAATAATCCGTATCAACTATGCTCAAGCTTGTTTTCATCGCGGAACAGCTCAGCAAACCACGGCCGCGATTTCTGTTATTTTTCTGCGAAAACTTCGCTGAACTTTGGAGACATCATTAATATAAATAATTTTTATCGCCATTGAATAAGAAATGTATAAAATTACAGTACTGTATTAGACTTACAGTACCTAATTTACATACTGTATAGACGATAGTTCGCCTAAACTCTCTGTAGCGTGGCCCCAGGCGGCAGAAAGCATATATATAATTATAATAAAGTTACAATAAATTAAGTTAATATATAATTATATATACAGTACCTAATTTATATATAATTAATATATAATTATATGTACAGTACCTAATTTATATATAATTATATGTACAGATGAAACTAAACTCAATTTACCCGCCTAAACTGTCCGTAGCGTGGCGCTGGACGGTGGGAAAATAGTTTGGCTGCCCGATGACGTTTTATGTAATTATAGGAGTTTTTTTACTGTTGTGTACGGATACCGCCACAATTTTTTCGGCGTCTTATAGGAATCGTAATTATAGGAACCAGTCTTATAGGGGATCTACTGTACTGACTTTTGTACAGATTGTGCCACAATGTGCAGAACCTTGTGAAAAATCAGCAGGTGTCACCAATCTTCATTAGATTGATGACGATCATACATATAATGTGCAAATGGTGATTATTATCTGACATTAAGACATGGTAGATGGTTTGTGTTCAATCGGATTAAAGTTTCTCTATGGACATTGGGTGATTTATTCTCCAGAACCAAACAGCATTGACATTAGGTATGTGATTATATGAGAAGGATGGATATCACAAGTGACATCATAATGTGTGCTTTGGCATTAGATTGCACCTTACCATTCAATGAAGAAATTGCACATATGTATCACATAAACACAGTCATGCTGCATGCAATAACAGTAGATCCTGATGCTATAGTGGCATTATATAGAACAGTTAAAACAAACCATCACAAATCCTTTGATTTGTGTTTTTCTCATTTTTTTTGGATGGAAAACAAGAGATGATGTGTTCTGTGGTGTCAAATGCTGAAGTACATCATTCCAGATATCATTGTTTCCAACAGTGTGATGATCCAGTATCAAGAATGTATGATTTTGGGCTTCTCAGACTATACAGTTGAACCATAGCCAGTGGGTTGTGGTTCAACCCACTGGCCAAGGGAGATAAAGAACAACTAGTGAAACTTACTGAAGCAGGTGAAGATTCATTATTGAAACTAGACTTATTTTTGTGCAGATTCATTGACATCAATGATCCCATATGCAAAACATTGAGAACAGAAATTGTTGGCTTAAGTTGTCCATCAAATTACTATGCACGGACGGACAGGAGCCTGCAGGATTACATTTGTACTTACACCTATGGGATGTAGTTCCTGTCCAAGTACTGACACCATTAGCACAGTTTTAACATTTTCTTGGGGACATCATGGCCATGAACCCACCCAACAATGTCCCCCATGAACAAGATAAGAAACAGCAGAAAGAGGATGTCCAATGAATGCAGTTTTCTGCATGTGATGTGCACAACCAATGGATACTTGCAGACATAAAATGTGAACTGCATGATTTTTCAGACATCAAATACCATTGTCACCAATTCCCAGGACCCAGTGGCCTCATCCCATCTATCAAACATCCAGAAAAGGCTAATGTTGCCAGATATAGCCAGACATTGTTGAGGTGAATATTTGAATATTTCTTTGGCAATTTATTACAATGAGTACTTCTTTGGTCTTTTACATTGGCAGTTAGAATGACTGAGTGCATGGTAGAGAGAATGCAAGATTGACAAATACTAAGCTAGGAATGGGCAAACATGTCAGTGACACATGGCTTAAATAGTTGACTACTGTAATAATTGGCATTTTTTTACTGATAAATATTGTTAGACTGGATGATCAGGCTGCTGATCCAACCACAGAAGTATAGTAAGGGGCCAAATATCAGGCTTTAGAAAACAGGCTATTTTTGAATATGACAAGCTGTAGTATAGCTATAGTTCTCTGTATGACTGCTTTCTTTTGGCATCCTTAGCATATTTATCACTTACCAGATGTTCAGAAACCCAGTCATAAAACTTGCTAGATATTTATTTAATCTGGTACTGTATTCAGGGCAATAGTGTTTTTCATGTTTTACTACAGACAATTAAAAGTTTGCAAAATGGGAAAACAATTTATTTTTAGCATTGTTGAGAAATAAAAAGTGAAAAATTCTGGAACTAATTTTACTCCATATTTTTTTAGAAAATGTTTAATATTGCCAAATATATCATCCATGATCTCTATGTAGATATCATTGGATTCAAACTCCTGACATATCTTAAAGTAATGTCAGGACTTATAACTCCTGCACATATATATATATAAAGCACTACAATTTTTTTTTGTTTAGAGACAACAAAGGCTGTTAGACTGAACGGGATTAAAAAAACATGAAAATCCTATGACAATATAATTATAGTATCTGATTTCTAAGGAGCTTGTGTTAAAAAAATTTTTTTATTCTGATAGGATTTATATAAGCCATTTTTGTCTGAAAGTGAACCAAGTTGTATACTGTTTATATAGATTTCTAAAAAGCTTTTGACATGTTGAAATCCAAAATCTTAAGTATATCTTATGTTTAATAAAACTTTCTGAATCTTCAAGGATTACCTCAGATCATCTTGGATGTTTTTGTTAATGATCTCCCACAGTGTTTCGTTGACAAAGTATATTCAGGACTTCATTTTCTCCAGATATCAGAGTAAATTGTCTTTATTATGCAGAGAGAGTGGTAATATTGCAGCTAAAAATTGGCTCTTTAGCCCAAATTAAATGTTTATGAATAGTTGTGGAAAATTTACTTTTTCTTGTTTTTAGAAAAAGCAGATTATTATTATTTTTAATTAAAATGTAAACAAAGGCACTTAAAGATTTTTGAAAAATTATTAAATAAGATATAAATATAGTGAAAAGTATTCATCTAATTTGGGAAAATAATTGAGGGTATGTAAGCAGGCCTTTCAAAATAATCAATTCAGTGCATGGATTCTACATGCATTTGAAACTAATGTTTGTCCTAGGCATTACAATTGGTTAAAGGAATATTAAAATTTTGGAGCTACCATATGTGAGCACATTTTTATATTGGATAAAGTTAGTTTAATTAAATATGACTGTTTGTACAAGGGAGATGACAACAACTAAGAAGTTTTGTCAAAGATGTCACTTCGAGTTTCATTTGATAAACAATTAATAGAATAAAACAATTTTTGTGAGAGGCAGACAATTAATCTGTGCTAGCATTCAGCAATAAAGAAAACAATTGAACAGAGATAAAGACTCCATTTATCTTTCCTAAAGGTGAAAGAAAAGTTGTAAGTCTGTAAAATTCTGTATAACGAAGAATAGAGAGGCATGACAATGCATTCATTTTGATCAACTTTATTATAAAATTGAAAAACGATCCGCCTGCAGTGACAAATGGAAAGAAAGAAAGTTCTTCACAAAGCATTAATGATCAGACTTTAATTGGATTACAAAACAGTTTTAGACAAACCATTATTTGAAGTACACAAAAATAACTGGTTCTTGTTACAGGCATTAAAAAATATAATGGCAAACATCAGCCAGAGATTCTTTACAAAAGGCTAACCATACTGTTAATCAGAATGCATTCATTTCGTTTAAAATTACATATTACTTAATTTCTATCATCCCATTCATCTAGTGGCCCATCTATCATATTGGTACTCGAATGGAATGACAGAAGTTCCGATGCATCGCTACCAAATGGAATAGTAGAAAAGTGTGCAGAATTCTTGACACATTCCATCTATGACAGTTCTGCCTAAATATCAAAAAAATAAGATCGTCTCGCTAATGAGTGGGAGGCTGCGACTGTGGTTTTCCAGTTAAACTTTTGACTATTGAAGGAGGTCACGAGGAACAGGGAACTTGGGAAAAAACAAAAGAAAAAAAAATTGCGTATTAGTTTAACATTTAAAATAATATTTAATTTGTTTAAAAAAATGGACGTTAGTAAATAGGCTATTTTGTAGGTGCACTTCTCTAACACTCCCATCGCGTCTAACCAAGAATTGGCACGGCAAACGTAGCGAACGACTTGAACCAAGAGAGATTATGCCATTAAAAAAAAAAATCACATTGTGCTCCAGAAATTAGAACTGATTAGTTAGGCTGCAATCTCTCTTCTCTATCTTTGTTGGAAAGGATGAATATATGCCATAAAAAAGACAAAATTCCTCCTTGAGACAACCACAATGATCAACAGTTGAAAGAAGTTCTCAAGCAATTTTCGTAGGTGAAAATAATAGGAAGTTATCACAGTGATCGAGGGATGTGCGCTCCCATCTAAAATGACTAGGTCTAGCTGTCGAACGACACTACGTCTACCGTTTATTATATTACAAAGATAATAAATAAATAAATTTAAAAATAAATAACTATTGTTAAGGAAATGCACGATGACAGATTTTAATTTTCACGTGTCTCACTATAGAATATTTCGTTTGCCTGCTGAGTGACTCTGATGAACGTCGTCCGTCGGGGCAACTCCTTCAGTTTTCCTGCTCCAGTATAGGTACAGGCAGAGCGCAGGCCACCCAGGATATCCTGTAGAGTGGCTTCCACATTGCCGCGGTATGGCACTTCTACTGTCTTGCCCTCCGAAGCCCTAAAATGAAAAAAAATGAACCAGCCTGTCTACTAAAACGAAGAGAATCAGAAGTACCTACTTACCTGTACTCAGCCACACCTCCGTGATACATCTTCATGGCAGTGGCCGAACTCATGCCGTAGAATAATTTGAACTTCTTTCCATTCTTTTCAATGATGTCACCTCCAGATTGATCATGACCTGCAAGCATTCCACCCACCATGACAAAATCAGCTCCTGCACCAAATGCCTTGGCTACATCACCCGGACAAGTACAGCCTCCATCCTAAAAGGAAAAATCCAAATGGGCATTAATCTGAATGTCCAATTTGCTTCTGTTTGCATTCATAAAGGAAAGCTTTTGTGTAAAATAGTAATGTTACCAATAATAAATCTTTATGTTAGGTATGGGAAATAAACTTAATGTATCAGGTAATTCAAATTTGTGTGATTTTTAATATTATCGCTTCAATGAAATCATGAGCTTGAGAAAGATTCTGTGTATCAGGAAACAAGTCATTTTCATTTGGAATGCCTAGGAAAAAGCTGGAAGCTGAGAAAATAGGTTCTGTATATACTGACTGCCAACAACAATATTCCAGAGATATTTGTCTCCTTCCACCCTATAAGAATGTTCAATAACTTGTACAACAGAAAATGGATTGATTATCACACAAAAAATCTGCATCACAAGCACCAAAGCCCAGGATCTACAAACAGAAAATTTAATTTTGTTCCTATTTTCACATTGTACCAATATCATCTGAATAAGGCATGCCTATATATAATACATGTGTAAAACAATTTCAAGATGGATGAAGAAAATGTTTCTTAACATAATTTCACAACATTGGAATGTGACTTCACAAAAACAAAAGAGGCAGAAAAATTTGATTGTAATCATTTGTCATCCTACTCCACATATTCATGATTATATGAATTTAAATAAAAAATATTTTTAGGCCTTGGTTGTACAGTTAATAGTTTATCTTGCACTAGCCCACTCAACTTCACCTCCGATTTGCAATTCCTTATTCATGTTATTGAGCAATGGTAAATTTTTAGCCATTTCAAAGTAGTCAGGATAAGTGTAAAAGCTTTTTCGATAACTGATCTGACCAAAAAATCGGCATTTTAGTTATTTTGCACCAAATTGGTGGCAGTTAGCGCGCATAGAGTTTAGAAGGAAGTGGGGGGAAGCTTTGTCTGCAGCTACTAAAGCAATCCCTATCTAATGTCTAGTATTGATTTCAGAGAATAATTCAATCCAATTTGCAACAAGCATTTATATATGAGAAAGATGGAAACCTAACATGACAATGCTTAGGTAAAAATCTGATCACAATGTATGTCAAACATACAGATTCTAGCATATTTCATATTATGCAGTGACTGAGACATTAATAGTATAAAAAAATTGAAACTTAAGGACTAGAGGTAAATGCGTAATGCCTTTTGATTTGTCTGTTCTTGCTTTCAGCAAGAAAGAAGTCGTAATAACTTGTGCTGCCAAAGACTATTTAAAAACTCATATAATCTGATCATTAACTGCAGCCACTGGAACTCTAAGAAGTAATAGTAATGCATTTCCTTTCTCAATCATATAAGACCAGGGCCATCAAGAGGAGAAGCTGTGGACAATAGTGGTTTCTACCCCTCTAAATTCATGTTATTAGAGAGGTTGAGGCGCACGTTTTAAACGTGTAAACGTGTACGTGTGACGTTCGGCGCCGCTTTCCCGTAAGTCTAAAAGTTTGACGATGATGTTTGGAATGTCGAGCGTGATTCCACCGACTATCCAAACACCATTGTCAAACTTTTAGGCTTACGGGAAAGCGGCGCCGAATGTCACACGTACACGTTTACATGTTTAAAACGTGCGCCTCAACCTCTCTAGTACCAGAAAAAAAATGTTTATTAATAATGAAATATGTAGAATGTTTCTTCAATGACTGCTTTATTTGTTAAAAAAAAAAAAGCTTAGTATGGGCCCTTCCTTATTTATGGAACTGTTTGAGATTTAAATTAGTCATTCAGATTTGTCAGCCAGATCTACAAACCCGGTAACAGACATTTTTTAGGGATTGTCTATTTTTTCTAATTTCAGCTTTTTGTCTAATGTCTAATGAGCAGTATGCTTATTAACCTTTCAGCAGTGGGTTAGTCAGGTATGGTGCTATCCTTATATAGTGGAGAATAAACATGGGAAATTTTTTCATGCTTTTTCTCATTACCATTTCAGAAAAAGATTTTGTAAACAGTTATGTCTAGTAAAGAAAAGTCTTTTTTTTTTATTGTTACATACTGTAATTCCTTTTTCACATGAATTTTTTTTGCGGGAGTTTTTGGCATCCTTCACCACTGCCACATGATTTCCCTTGACGGATATATCCAACAGTCACTGCTGAGTGGTTAACATGTGGCATAAAACAAAACATATCTAGTACTTTTGACTCATCCTGTATATGTTAATGTAGTTACATAGGAAGTCATGCATGAAGAATTGGATGGACTTTTTTTGGTTTGGCTTTGAAAATAATTTTCAAGATCTTTACATCAGGACTCTAACAAGGTTGTGTGACTTTTCAAGATCACAAAAACAAAATCACTTTTACTTTACATAATTTGAAACTTTAAATTTATGATATCTTAAATGTATTTATTTGAATGCAGAAAATGGCTTTAGTTACCTTGTATGACATAGGCTTAAGTTAAATCACCATGTCAAATAGCCACCACTAGCTTGTCACACAAGCTTTTATACTATTCTTGATTTACTTGCCCCAAGTAGAATGGACAAAGTTGATATATTTGCTCTCTGCATGAGCTATCAGAGATATGTGTTATTTTTGCAACAGTTGATTTATTTTGCATGTGCAGAATTGACAGAATAAATGTCAAATGTTAAAAACTGGAGTATTTGCAAAAGAGAAAGCAGGTTCATGAGTGGATCAATCACTGAGAAAGACTGGGTGCTTTGATTACTCTTTTTTAAAAGATTTGGTTGCAGAGGATCTAACTGCCTATAGAAATATTATATGATTAACACAAGTAAAGTTTGATGAATCACTTGAAATGATCACTCCAGAAATAAGAAAACAAGACTGTTATGAGAAACACTATTCCATGTAAAAAAAATTGGAAATAGCACTGTTACATGGGGAGTGGTGATAGCCTGATGTCACTTAAATATTTATTCAGTGCACTTCACAACATCACATCGACTTTTTACTTACTTTAATGAATAAATAAATAAATGGGAGTCAAACCATATATAAATAAAACTTAGCATTGTAAGTTGCTTTCAACATGTATTTTTAATGCATAAAATATTTGTAGATTCAAAACACCTTGTAAGTGAAAACATCCTTAAAAACACTAGCTCTCTTGTCATTGTCAGTATTGAGGACTGTTCTAGGCTTAGTTGATTTTGAGAAGAGGATGCACCCTGTAAGCAAAAGTATGAAGAGGTAGTTGACAGCAGCTTGAAGACTCCAGGTAAATATTTGGAGATGAATATGGGTATACCACAGTGGTCAATCTTTTGAGTAATAAGACTATTTTTTCTTGAAGTACTGTACAGTATACCAAAATTTGTTAGTGGTAGTTTAAGCTGGGATGCAATGTTTTGCAAAGCATTTATATTCATCATCCACTTCTGTTGCCATTTATGCAATTTCATGAAGTTGTGAAACAGCTTTCTGGAAACACAAAGGATTTGTTTTAACTTTCGTCTTCAAACATTTCTTTGGAAGTACTGGAGGCAACATTGTTGTTCAGTTTTCTGTTGGTATGAAAGCAGCTTGCAAATTCTCATTCTGTAGCAGATGTTAAATCACCTGCCCCACTAGGACAGGCATCACCTTTCCTCCCTGTCAAGAGAGATGTTTTCATCCCCTGCCAAATTCTGCCAGCATTGATTGGTCCTTGAATGAAAAGAAACTTAATAGTAACCTACATTTTGTTTTGGTAGTATTTAACCTGAATGTTCTCTGTGTCATTTAAGGTTCCTAACAATGTAGAAGAGTGGCAGTTGACATGGAAGTTTCCTAATTCCATGTAGGAATACATTGACTGTTTTGTGGGCAAAGAATGGCATATCCTTTCTCCATTATTCTCCTGTTCACAATGGTGGTTACAGATTGAATATAGTCAGATGTATCTGAAGCAGTAAAGTAGAAACTTTTAATATAGTGCTGTCAAATGCAATTTGAAAATACTGCAATGGAAAAAATATGCTGAATTGGTCTGAAGGTGGACTTTACGTGGGAAATGATGCTTTTGCAAGTCTTTCAGTTACAGGAAAAAGCCTTTCAGTTACTGAAACGAAAAGTTTTAATAACTACTATCAAGAGCTAGACATATTTTGAAAACTGAAAGATGAAGAATCTTGAAGCCAGGATTCCAAAGGCAAAGACCCATTGACCTAAAAGTAAAAACAACAGAATTGCTTGTTAAGGTTGCATGTTCCACGTACAACTGGCTCAACATGACCTCTTCAGGAACTCCTCATTAGGATGTTGTTGATGAGAATTTCACCAGTATTTATTTACCCCAGGAGCATGGGGATGCAATGGCAATGGATCAATTCCAGTCTGTTAGCAGGACAGCCATATTGAACCATTACTCTAATGATGCAGAAGTACCAAGATAAAGCCATGCTACAGCCTTCAATAAAACATGTTCTGTTCTATGACAGTTAAATGCAGTGCAAAATACTTGAATAGAAATCACAATATATTTTGCTAGGATGTGAATTATATTTTTTAGAATTCCAAATATACATTTCATTTTCATTATTGTATTAACATAATGTTCTCTCAATACTCCATTTTTGTTCTTGCAACTGATACAGAGAGTGAAATTGTTTGGTGTTGAAAATCTGTTTCATATTTACAATTCTTTGCTTTATTTCTTGAATATAGTACAAAGAATAACCATTAACTTATTACGTAACAGATTTTGAGGGTGTTTCTCAAGGAGGAGTCAACTTTCTGAAATCTAATTAGTTTTACTGTATAGACTTTGTTAGCTCTAGTGCCACTGTTTTTAGACTGCATTTTGTTTACCTCATTTAAGAACTTAAAAGATGTTACTGAAGAAAAAAAATTCTAAATACTCTTCTTTGGGAATATCGAAACCAATTCAGTCAATACCCAATCTACCTGATAAAAATGTGCTCCTGCAAGCTCTTCTGAATGAAATTTTCAATGGAAATATCCCATAACTCTTCATTTTTTCTGTACACTGCCAAAAACCATAAAATGTTGTCATTTGACCACTTTAACACTTCCTCCTTGCTTCCTTCTCTTTCCACTTCATTGGACATGAGAAAGAAGAAACTACAAAACAATCATTTACAGCACAAGTCAGAGCACATGCAATGTAGAAATCACACAACAACTATATCACTTGACCACCGATGTTCAGTTTTACTTGCCAGGAGTCAGCGACATGTTTAATTCAATTCATCACAAATATGTGTAACTGCCTTAAGTACTTAACCCCTTCATTCCCGATCATTAATTAAATTGATATAAGATTAATATTAAAATACATTATAAATACTTAAAACTGAAAAAAAAACGAAAGAAATGCGTTAATTTTGAAGAAAAACCTTCAAATTTTATTTTCCTTTGTTTCGCATTTCTGTGAAATTTAACACCGATGAGTCATTGTTTACACAGCTGGGTGACCTTGAACACAGCTGGAGTCGGATTTCCCGGGACATTCTCATAGACGTCTAGGGAGGACAAGGTTTTAAAGTAGGGTGAATATAAGCGACACGGAAATTTTTAAATATTTTTAAAAAATTCAAACTTTTATTGCGATTTCCGACCCCCCTAATTAATTAATTTTATATTTAAAAAAATATATTAATTAAAAAAATTAAAAAACCATTGGAGGTCGTTTTTGACATCAGAAACTAACTTTAAATAACTTTACCGAATGAAAATCCGTGCGCTACAACTTAGGAACCATGAAATAAAATTGATAAAAAACTCCCATTAAAAAACAATTAAGCCTTAATCGAGCCTTCACATAGGCTCATTAAAATTGCGATAAAATTTTTTTGCGCGGGAAAAAAATTTTGAAAAAATTTCGGGACCTAAAAAACATTCCAAAAATTCAATAAAAAAAAATTTTTTCAAAAATGCAACTAGTCGTCACCTAGTGTGACTAGGGATTGCAATCCAGCAGTGTTTTTAATCCAGCTGGATTTTTGCTGGACCAACAACATTTGAGCAGGATCCAGCACGGATCCAGCTGGAATGATGCGCGGATATTTTTTGGTGTAATAAAGTGTTATCTATCTATCCAGAAATTTATGGGTTTTTTTAAAGAAATAAAGCATTTTTTTTAAATACTTAAGAAACTTATTATTATTTAGATTGGTCACTATAAATCAGTAAAACTTCTTACACATTTAGGTAGTAACTTTGGTTCGGTTTAACACTTGAAATAGAGATAATTAACTTTAAATGTTTAGTTAGATTATAATAGGAAAATTAATTCTGCAAATTAATTTGTATTAATATATTATATTATATAATAATATAGGGACGGATAATCAGTGGCTAAGTGGCTATCAGTCTTACCAGTTTTCTTATATAGGCTCTACGTATCAGCCTGTAGTTATTTATAAGTAATTTAATTATTAGTGTTAGTAAAGTAGTTAGTAGTAGTCTAGTAGTTAGTTATTATTATCACAATCATGAATCACATACATTCATATCCTCATATATCTAAGATACCAATACTCATTAATTTAACTATTTAACTAACTAGGTAGTCTGTTTCTCACTAATTTTCACAATAAAATTTCCTAGCCTAGCCCAGCCCACTAACCACTTATAGAATAAAAGTTAAAAACTCTTACTTAATAGAACTAGAGTAGAAGTTATAAAATATTAGTCTTGTCTTGAATAAAGTATTTTAAAGGACTAAATAAAATTAACTTTTCTGGAAGTAGGATCTCAAGAAACAAATGGTATTGATGGTGTTGTCTCCCAACCTACGTCTTAATGAACTGCATACATATCCTGCTGCAGAGAATGTCCTTTCTGCCTCTACGCTAGTTGGTTTCAGTGTCATCAAATAATGATAAATCAAAGATAAGTTTTCACCTCTGACTCCCTCACTTTCATAAACAGCCATTTCCTTTTTTTAATAACTTATAATCCTTCTCAGTGCTAGTTTCTTTCCGTTTCATGAAGTATTCTTTCTTACACTTTAGTTAAATCTCTAATTCTTGTTCCAATGTGAAATTCAGGAAATCCGGGTTATCTGGATCATCATTTTCCACCTCCGTAATATCATCTGCCATTGCTGCTGGTTCCACTACATATGTATTTACACGATTCAGCATAGTTTTCATCTCCTGGCACATTACATTTTTTTCAGCATGTGAAAGATAAGGCTTTCTAACTTTTTGGTCATAGTTCTTTGGGTTCTGTATGTAAATCAGCATCCCTTGACCTCGGTAAGACGCCGTTCTCTGATTCTTTTGTGGAGTGCCTCGAAAAGGTTGGCACTCAAGATTGTGTCTTGGCTTTTTAGTTTGTCTAAGACAAATTTCAGGGTTGTGTCAGCAGTTATCAAACTCGACTCTTCTGCAGAAAGATTCTTCAGCCAGTTTAAACTTAAACTCTAAAGTTGTAGTGCATAGATTTTCCTTCGGTAAAGTTATTTAAAGCTAGTTTCTGATGTCAAAAACCACCTCTAATAGTTTTTTAATTTTTTTAATTAATAGATTTTATTATATACATGTTTCATTAAGTCGGGGGGTCGGAAATCGCAATTAAAATTCGAATTTTTTAAAAATATTTAAAAATATACAGCTAGCTAGTACTCACCCTACTACAAACCCTTCGCCTCCCGAAACTTCTATGAGAATGTCCCAGGAAATCCGACTCCAGCTGTGTAAACAATGACTCTTCAGTGTCAAATTTCGCAGAAAGGCGAGACAAAGGAAAATAAAGTTTGAAGCTTTTTCTTCAAAATTAACGCATTTCTTTCATTTTTTTTTTCAGTTTTAAGTATTTTTTATGTTTAATTATATTAATATCAAAAATTGCTGGGAACTTAAGGGTGTGAAGACCTCTCAATCAACTAAATTATAGTAAAGCAATTTCAAACATTGCTTTACTATAATTTATTATCTCCATAATATGTTTTTCAAACTTTACAGGTTTTGTAAGGTGTCAAAGTCCGATTGTTATTTTATGTTTTGGGCGTTATTTTTAGTTATACAGTGGTACCTCAGTATACGTCTGCTTTAGAATACATCCTGTTTGAACGAAACAAATTTTGCTCAGTATACGACTTAATTCAATTATACGCACCATCAATGAACAAGTAGCACTATTGGTGTACTAGACCAGACTAGATGTTTGTGGTGCCACAGTTTATAACTTTGTTAAATTTCTTCTGATTTTAATTTGTAAGTAAAATTTTATTATTTTTATTAATCATGAAAAGCAACAGAAAATTAAAAAAAAAAAAAGACTAGAATCACAATGGAACTGAAAAAAAAAATTGTTGAGAAATATGAAGGTGGCATGCATGTTTGAAATTTAACTGTTGCATACCATATTCTGAGAATGACAATATCAACAATCGTAAATAAAGACATTATTAAATCTGCTAATGTTGCGAAGGGAGTTAAATCAATTTCTAAACAGAAATCGAAGACATTAGATCATGGGTTCCCAACCTATGGGTCGCGACCCAGAAGGGGGTCGCAACGGGCTTTCTGTGGGATTGCCAACTTATACAGTTAACTAAAAAAATGTTCACTATAATGCAATTTTTATTTTTAATGGTGTCTTGAAGTTTGAATAATTTGATATACAGTCAATCCCCCTATAACACGGGTTCCTATAGTTCGGATTCCTATATGACGGCGAAAAAATTGCGACGATGTCCGTACAAACATGGTAAAAAAACTCCTATAATTCGGTAAAACTTCATTGGGCAGCCAAACTACTTTCCGCCATCCAGTGCCACGCTACGGAGAGTTTAGGCGGGTAAATTAAGTTTACTATCGCCTGTACAGTATTATATATAAATTAGGTACTGTATATATAATTATATATTTAATTTATTGTAACTTTATTATAATTATATATATACTTTCCACCGTCCAGCGCCACGCTACAGAGAGTTTAGGCGAGTAAGTTGAGTTTACTATCGTCTGTACAGTATGTAAATTAGGTACCGTAAGTCTAATACAGCACTAATTTTATACATTTCTTGTGAAAGAAACATTTCTTATTCAACGGCCATAAAAATTATTTATATTAATGATGTCTCCAAAGTTCAACGAAGTTTTCGCAGAAAAATAATTTATCAGAAAACGCGGCCGCCGTTTGGTGCGCTGCTCCGCGACGAAAACAAGCTTAAGCAATGGCGACGTCGAACGGTGCACACTCGGTAAGTAATTCTACATTTTTTTGTTTATAGCATAGTTTATACGGATTATTCCCAAAAAATATACGTATTTTGAAAATGTTGAGTCGGCTTAGTCTAGGAATCGACTAATTTTATGGAAGAAAACCTTTCAAACACCCGTAGTCAGTAAACTTCACACGTGTCGGGCTGTGATTGGCAAGGTCTCCTAAAACATCAATTTCATAAAAAACGGAACGTATCTACCGTGTTATAGGGGTGGTCGACTGTATTTTTTAAAAATTAAAATAAGTGTAATATAGGTACGCTATTCCGTCACAGTTGGTTGAATCATGTGTTGAGAGTTTGAGAGGAATAAATTAAATGTTGAGAATGACATGAGGTTGGCGTTAACAAAAACTCACCCGCGAATTTTAAGGCTGGTTAATAACATACAATTTCAACAATCGCATTAAATTATTAGACATAATTTAAAATAAAATTATACTAAAAAACTAATTTCGCTGTTTTTTTAATTACCTTATTAAAAATGTCTTTTTCAATAGTATCGGGGTCGCGGGTCACTTGGCTTTTATAAAAAGGGGTCGCCACTCGTTGCATTAGATCATGTTGAGAAATTGCTTTTGCTTTGGATAACTGAAAAACAGTGTGCTGGCGACAGTGTATCAGAAGTAATTATTTGCGAGAAAGCTAAAAAGATACATGCTGATCTCATGAAAAATCAAGCAGGAACTAGCCAGAAAAGCGAGGTGTTTAAAGCCAGCCATATTTTTTTTACATAAGAACAGATTAATCATTTTTATATTACTTCTTATGGGAAAGGTTGGTTTGGTTAAGTCCAAACATCAGGAACGGATTAAGGTCAAATACCGAGGTTCCACTGTAGTTATTTTTCTTTTCGGGATTGTTTTTAGGTCAGAAATGCCTAAGAAACCCCTAAAATGTGCTAAATTCAAAAATAAAAATCTAAATATACTAATTTATGTCAGTGACTGATCCCTTGATGCATGAATATGTGGAGGGCAATGCAGAGTTACACTAATACAGATAATAGACAATACTCCTGTTCAACAGTTTGGTATAGCTCCCAACAGCAATCTTCATTGAAGCAAATTGTCTGACATTCTCTGATAAGCGATGTATTCTTTGAACACTTTGAAAACTTATACACTCTGAAAAGTGTATTCTTTGTTTAATTATGTGAAAAAGAATTTCTTCATTATTGATTGTTTATTTTGTATATAATTGATCTTGACTTTTTTTGGAATACAGTGGGTGATCGGTTAACGAACATAATCCGTTCCAAGACTTTGTTCGCTATCCGAATTGTTTGTTAACCGATTATCGATTTACCATAGGTTTTAATGGGAATTTAATTAATTCGTTCTGGAGACCCCCAAAATAAAAAATATAAATAAATGTAGTAAGAGAGTATATATGTAATAATAAAATTTAATAAAAACGCAAGACTGTGTACATATGTGTCATGTTTTTTCAGTTTGAAAGGGTTAAAGAATCTGTCTAATGTCAATTGCTTTTCTCTCTTCTTCAGGATTTTTCATAAGTAATTAATAGCATTGCAATTGTAGAAATCCCCAAGCCTCAACCTGGTTTGGATGCCATTCTAAGACCGTTGTTCTGACTTCCTCACACTTCTTCAAAGGATGTTTAATAACAGATATTGGCATTAATCCTCTTTTTCAGAAGAAAACATATCTCGCCAAGTTTCTTGGGTTCTTCATTCAAGAGTTCATGGCATTCTTCTGTCGTGAGATCCATTTCAGGTTCCATTATGAACTCTTCGATGTTCTTTATCAGTGTTTTTCAACCTGTGGGTCGCGAAGCCTTACATGGGGGGTTGCGGGTAGAAGAAAAAGACAAGAGTTTGTAGGTCCTACACTACATTAAAAAAACTACAATTTCAGCGAGAATTACGGCCCATCCCAGAAAATGATAGCGGAAAAAGTGTTGAGCTGATTTGCAAAAAGAAATAAAAAGTAGGAAAGTAGAAGCTGAAAATTCAGATCCTAAAAAGAAAGAAAGAAAAAAAAAAACAGATCTCTGTGCCTAATGTTATAATTAAAGGAAGTTTCATACTTTATGTATTTAATTTTCTTTCTGTTGAGACAAATTATTGTAGATTAAAATAAAAATTTCAGAAGAATCGACAATAATTTAACACACACAGTTTTTAAAATCACTGATATAGTTTTAATATGGCCCTAGGGGGTCGCCAGAATTTTTTAACTTGTAAAGTGGTCACGTATTCAAGAAGGTTGAAAAACACTGTTCTATATTTCTCAGATGTGATTTTTGTTACTCCTTTAGCTGCTTGAGTCTTCTTGATTATACAGTATTTTCCTTAAAAAAATGAACTGTGGCCTACTGTAGACCTGTTCACGCCATACTGCCCAACAACATTAGGCATCTTCTGCCCACTCTTTACCTTTGCTATTATACTCTCAACTTACAAAAGAAAAAAAAAAAAACTCAAAGCTTAACGAGTGCCTACCCGACAGTCTCGTGAATACATAAAAGAATTATTTTGTCATAAAAATAAAAGGCTGGAATTATAAGGGAAAGTTTTAAAGTTCGGAGGAATACTATCCGATCGGTATATACCAGCTTGAGCATTGATGTCGATGACGATGTCTCCCACACTCCGAAAAGTTTCGAATTGTTGCCCGAAGACAAGGAAAGTCCAATTGGTATTCGTTATTTTACATTGCTTCTTCTTGTGTTTGTTCTGTGGGGTGTTCATTATCCGATCATGTGTTCATTGTCCAAACATAAAAATCTTTCGCGAAAGTGTTCGTTATCCGATCACCCACTGTATATACTTAACAATGATTATTTATATATAAATATATATTTATTAGATTGAATGATATTAAGTAAAATTCCACAATAATAAGTGTTAGTGAGAGGCAAAATATAATAATCCAAAGTAAGTCCAGGTCTGATACTTGATTTCAACCCTAAATTGTGTAACCCCGCCTTTTATGTCGTGTGGTATGTTAGTTTTCACACCATGAACTAAAATTTTAATTAATGACTTACCGAAATGATATGTCCACCAAGGCCATGAGCTGCATCAGCACATTCAATAACTGCACTTAACTGTGGATAGCCAACTCCAGTCTTTTTGCGAGTAGTACATACAGATCCTGGTCCAATACCCACTTTAATTATGTCAGCACCAGAGAGTATAAGTTCTTCAACCATTTCTCCCGTCACAACATTACCTGCCTGATATTAAAATGATATTTAAAAATAAATATTTTACATATACATTATCATACATATCTGGGGCCTTGTATAGTGAAAGTTGGTAAAAATTCTTTAAAAAATTTACCTCTAGATATCAAACAATATTTGGAAATGAGAGTTGAATAAAGCACAAAGCATGAAAAGGGCAACAAGCCTCTCACGCCACTATTTAAAACCTGTCTGATTTTCTGCTTGTGTGTTGACTAAAAATAAATTGAAATTGACAGTATCCTTTACAGTAGATCCCCCTATAAAACCGTTTCCTATAGTTATGATTCCTATAAAAATTGTGGCAGTATCCGTAAACAACGGTAAAAATAACTCCTATAATACGTAAAACGTCATCGGGCAGCCGAACTACTTTCCCGCCGTCCGTAGCGCCACGCTACGGACGTTTAGGCGGATAAATTGAGTTTAGTATCGTCTGTTCATATAATTATATATAAATTAGGTACTGTACATATAATTATATATTAATTATATATAAATTAGGTACTGTATATATAATTATATATTAACTTAATTTATTGTAACTTTATTATAATTAAATATATATTTTTCGCCGTCTAGCGTCACGCTACGGCGAGTTAGGCGACCTATCGTCTGTCCAGTACTGTAATTTTATACATTTCTTGTGAAAGAAACATTTCTTATTTAACGGCCATAAAAATTATTTATATTAAGGATGTCTCCAAAGGTCAACGAAGTTTTCGCAGAAAAATAATATCAGAAATCGCGGCCGCAATTTGATGCGCTGTTCCGCGACGAAACCAAGCTTTAGCAACGAGCGTAGTCAAAGGGTACACACTCGGTAAGTAATCCTACAATTTTTTGTTTATAACGTAGTTTATACGGATTATTTTAAAAAAAATATACGTATTTTGGAAATGTTGAGTCGAATTAGTCTAGAATCGATTAATTTTATGAAAGAAAACCTTTCAAACAGCCGTAGTCCGTAAACTATGATTCCTACAAAATTGATTCATAAAGAACGGAACGTATCTACCGTCTTATAGGGGGATCTACTGTATTTACAGATATATTTTGGTGCTTATAGATTTTGATTTGCCTTTAATGTAGACTTATTACCCACAGGCAAGTCAATAATTTCCAATTCTTAAAATCATAAAAGAATTACAGGAAATCCTCATTAGTTCAAAATTCAAGAGACAAAATAATCTAGACTTCAAATTATCAAGTTTAGAATTATTCAAGATTTACATATTTCTGCACAATATGCCAAATGCCATGTAGCTGATTATTTTATTAGGCAAATGAAATATGGCTATATATACAAAATGTTATTTTCATTAATTAATAATAATAATAATAATATAAATAACCTGCGGGTAAATAGCACTTGTCTGGTGAGAACCTCACCGGGTACCACATGCATTTTGGGGATATATAAAGCATTAATAGTTTCAGATGTATGATGACCCTTTCATTGTAATAATATTCTGCATATGTGTAATAAAGTATATTTGTATTAAATATATTAATAATAAGTCTTTAATCCCTTTACAATTAAAAAAACAGGATTAAAGACTTATTATTAAGACTTTTGCTTGACACATAAATCAGAAAGAAGCTTGAGGCCAGTAGTGGATAAGTGCTGTGCTCCTACGATATTATTAGAACGGAAGCTTAAGGAATTTATTATTGCAAACATGCCTCCACATGTTTATAACATAAAGCAGCCATTAGAAGTGCTCCAGAAGTTGAAACAACTGAAAGTTAATGAAACAAGCTACATGACAGTGCTCGATTTTAAGGCTATATACCCTTCAATTAAGCTTGAACCATGCTTTTGTCACCTAAGAGACTTTTTATTAGGCAATATCGATAACGCAGCGAAGTTAAGAAAACAAATTCTAGAACTGGATCATTTGGCTACATTCTTGTCACTTTTTGCTTTTGAGAGTACTGCATACTCACAGCTTAGAGGAGTACCAATGGGTAGCCCGGTCTCAGGCTTATTGTGCGAGATGGTAATAAGATCTCTGGAAAATAACGTATTGCAGAAATATGAAGTTAATATGATAATGTACGCAAGGTACGTCAACGACGTATTTATTATTTGGAACGATAAACCACACATACGCCAATTTATTAGAGATATAAACAACAATACTAATGGCTTGGAATTAGAACTAGAGCAGCAAAATCATAAAAGGATACATTTCTTAGATATAGAGGTCGAAATAGATGAAGAAGAGAAAATCACTACGAAAGTATATAGAAAGCTGACATACATTTCGGATTTGATACCATGGTCCTCTCATGACCCAACAAGCTACAAACTAGCAGCATTTAGAGCACTGATTAAAAGAGCATACACTCATTGTAGCACGGTTCAGGACACATGTAAAGAGCTTGAATACATTGCAAAGCTAGCAAGAGATTTAGAACTTAAGCAAAATAAAGTAAAAGTCTTAATATAAGCAGAAAAAGGAGGCAATAAGAATAAAGATAAGAGAGAGAAAAAGGAGGTCACCATAATGGAATACAGAAAAATAGGAATAGAAAGCAACAAGAAAATAGCGTATAAGAGAAACATAATAATATTCCAAATGCTAAGAAATGACAAAACACCCGTAGACAGAAGGCTGGACCCAGGTGTGTATGTTTTGGAATTTCCATTTGGCAAATTTAAATTCTGTTAGTTCAATCCTGAAAAACGTCTGTTAATCTGACTGAAAACGTTCGATAAGTTTTTAAAATAGACTGCATTTTAAAGGTATTTGGAGTTTATTAATTAACAAATCTTCGCAAAGCTCAGCGTTGTACTGATATTTCACAAAAACTGAAAGTACTGTCAATCCACTGACATTGGTGCTTTCATCTATTCTAAAATTAATGCTTGGTTAAATCAAAATTTTACTAGACTACAGGTTCACTCGGTGCTAACAGCACAAATAGACAGGTAAATCAAGTGGATAAACAAGTTGTTTGGACTGTTAAAAGAGAAATCAGTGTTCATACTGGGATATTTTAAAGCAAGTTTTTGTCATTTCTTGTGTTAATAATTTACAGCAAATTCATTAACATACGCCATTTTATAATGAAAATTAGATGTACCCCTTCGATTTATGCTCGTACCCCTGATTTAGAACCACTGTTCTAGAACAGTCCATAAAGAAAAGTGTGTGCTTATTTGTGCCACTATGTAAATTAAATATTTTTTCCAAGCTAATTAATATTTATCATGTCACTTTGATTCAAACACTATTTGCTTCTTACTTCCTATTTTTCTTTCAGGTTCAAGGGACATTTTTCTTACAAGAAAAACCTATTTGAAATAGTAAGGCACTCTCCCTTCATGCAATTAGAAGACAAAGTTTCTTACTTGAAGACATTTCTCTAAAAACATAAATTGTCCTGATTACCTTATTCTTGATCTTCATTACAAAATTTCATTTTTTGTGTCTCTTGCTAGCTTCTTGCCATCTCTTTAAAAATGAAACAAGATAAATTCCTAATTAAAAACAAAACCTGGCTAGACTATCGGATTTTCAAACAATGATGTTGCTATAAGTAAAAGAGCTGGCCGATCTCAGAAAAGCTTCAATGAATCTTCAGATAATTGATGGATCTTAAGACATTTTGTTTTAAGAACTAAATATTCTCCTTATACATTATCATTTTCAGCTCAGATGAGTTTGTGTTCTGTGGGTAAAGTGGAGACATCCAAATTGGTAAAAGAAGTAACTGGTACATCACCATGAAAAGCAGCCAAATATCAAACTGCTTTTAAAAAGTTCAACATCATCAACCAAGGCAGCTTACAGGCATAGAAGTCCTTGCCTGGTAAGTTTAGCTTCAACACACATGGCATCAATATGCAATTACAAAATCTGCAACAGAGACATTTGCAGATTTAACCAAAGCTTATGGACATGCCACTTTATCAAAAAATGTGGTATTTAGATGGCACAAACATCCAGGGTAAAGATGATGCTTGTCGTTTTTTTTGATAGACGTGAATTGGGCACAAAGAATTTTTACCTTCAGAACAGACAGTTAATCAGATCTTCTACAAAGATGTCTTGGAATGACTTCGGGTCAAGCAAGTCTGCAGGGACATTGCAAAAGATTGGGTGCTGCACCACAATAATTCGCCTGCTCACACAGCACTATCAATTCGAGATTTTTTGGCCAAGAAAAAATCCCACACTCCCACAACCTCCCTATAGCCCAGACCTAACTCCATGCGACTTCTACCTATTCCTAAGATAAAATCTGAAGTTCAAAGGTTATCATTTCGAGATGGTGAAAAACATCAAAAAAGTTGCAATCAACGAACTAAACACCCTTAAGGAAAACGACTTCAACTACTGCTATGGCCAGTGGAAAAAAAACATAAGAACCACTGTGAAACACACTCAAGGGTTGTACTTTGATGTAAATCTTGTATACTTTGAAATAAAAAATCAGTACAGACCTTGTATGTATTTTGATCAATGTATGAATTTTCAAAAAGAAAAAAATTTAATAATTTGTAATAAAGAATTCATTTAACAAAATCTTTAAGGCATGACTTGCTTTTTAGTAAAATGTTGAGGCAAAATCCATCAAATTGAGTCACATTTTATTCACTTTTAATCCAAGGAATAACATCACTGCATTGATTTTTTTTCTTTTTAAAGGAGATTAGTATCACTGTTGTTCTTACAACTGAAAATGAATAAAATTTGCGAGTATATTCAATGGATTTGTCTCAACTTTTTTACTAGTAGATATTGATTGTCAATCTAGTATCAATATATTATTATTTTAAGATTAGGTTTATATTTTATTTTGATTAATAATTATTATATTTTAGAATGTTCTGGAAGAAAAGATCAGCCCAGACAGGGACTTGTACCTGCAACTCTGTTTACCATGCAAAGCTGTTGTCAGTTATATTACCCTTTGCAGATNCAACATGTCAGGAGTGAAACGTAAACACGTTACTCTTTCATTAAATGAAAAATTAGCAGTGCTACAAAGACTAGACAAAGGAGAAGATTGTTTATTTTACTTTTTTCTGATAATCCGACCTTTTTTGCGTTCCGACCATACCCCCAGTCCCAAAGGTGACGGATTAGAGGGGTTCTACTGTATATAAAATTTCCAAAAATAATGAAAACATTAACTTTTAAAAAAACAATATGTTCAAAATAAATACTCAATGATGAATGTTTGAGAATAATGTTTATCCAAGTTCAGTAGTAATATATCAAGATTTTCAATTAAAATCTAAGCATAAATGTAAGTAAAAGTCATAATACATAATGATTTTGAAATACATACCATGATAGTATGAGATGGAAATGTCTTCCGAACTTGTCTGACAAATTCTACGAATAACTCAGAATAACCATTTGCCACGTCAAGACATATATATTGAATCTGAGGTATTTCATTCAAAATAGTATTCAATTTCTCAAAATCATTTGAACTTGTTCCAGAACTAGCAGCAACATCCTAAAATATACAAATAAAATCTTTTAAATCATTTCTTACATTAAAAATTTCATTTACATAGACAATTAATAATAACGATTTACTTACTATTCTCAATTTCATTAACAACCAATTAAGAAATGAACATTGAATCTATCCTTGAAAGTAAACCATAAAAGGAATCTATTGTTGAAATTTATGGATTTTGAAAAAGCTTTCAATATTGTTTAGAACTGTTCAAAACATTGTGTGGGAACTTGGGGCCATCAAAAATTGGATTATGAGAGTTTAGGGTAGGATCATGCCACCAGGTGTGTGTTGTCAGACACACCTCTGATTTAGACAAAAAAAAAACAAAAGGCAGATAGTTAAGGCACAAGGGTAGGAGTCACTTCAAAGTCTCAGAATGAGCCTCTTGGGAGGATGAATACAAAGTCAAGTAAACTAATTTATGAATAAAAAATAAAGTTTATTATGGAAAAACAAAACTTACTATTAATCAAAACTAAGTTCAAATGTTATCAATAAGTACAAAATCTGTTTTAGGTAGTTACCCTATTTCTATTTGTAAAATGGGGGTATATAGTGGGAGTATCCAAACTTCACAACTCGCAACATACTAGAAAAAGAGTTGTTCTCTTCTAGATGATGTGTTAATTTTCTTCTTTTCCTTCTCTTTCTCCTTCACTTTCTCTCCTTTTCTTCTTCACTTTTTTGTCTTCTTCCCCTTCACTAAGTCTCTCAATTCCTCTCTTGTCTTTTAAGAATTATATGCATCCACATGAAATGGACAGAGTAGCATCTGTCATCTAACACCATTGAAAAGGGGGAAACGACTATCATTCCCTTCATCTTTCCTTTACATGTTGTGAGATTTATAACAATTATTGGATAATTGTTTTATTCTAATTTGTTTCTCTGAATTATTTTTAACAGGTATTACTAAAAATTTAGAAAGGAGATCCCTAAAATTGGAAAAATAGGCAAAATTCCTTTAAAACATTGGTTGATAAACAATCCTGCTGTCACATTTACAGAATCTCTGAGATATGGGTGCAATGGAGGTCCTGTCTGGTAGTTAACAATTGTTTGTTACACAACCAGACAAAACAAAGATGGGATATAAAATACATATATAGTTTAAAATACAATAAAATTTCCAACTTATTATTTAAAGAGATTTATTTTAATCTTTTAGCTAATAATGTATTGATTAAAATTATACAGTGATACCTAAGTTTTCATCGATAATCTGTCCAAAAACAAGTGGCGAAATTTGAAACCACTGAAAACCGAGGCAATTATTTCCATATGAATCAATGTAAATCCAATTATGTAATTCATTCTAGACACTCCAAAATACATACCAAAAACACTTTATAGAGAATAAATATAGCTTTTAATACTAAAAACAATAAGCAATTAATATAAAATGAATATAAAAGACTAATGTAAACAATAAATGAACATTTAACATGACATTCAAAGGGCTGCTGGCTCTGGAAACTTTCTTTGGTCTTATGATTGAGCTAAAAGGAAAGGAAACTAATGGAATTGTTCAGCTAGACTGCAGGGTAATTCTCACACAATGAGAAACAATGCCACACTGAGCAGGAAAACGCATAGGTCACCCCTTGTTTTTGCAAAATTAGCAGCGAGGTCACATCAACGAAATCCGGGGCAACCGACAAAAACCGAGACAAATTATTCACAGATAAAAATTGATGAAACCAAAATCAATGATAACACAGATATTACTGTACAGATAATGTTCATAATTCATGTATATATATATATAATATATATATACTGTATATATATATTATATATATATATACTGTATAATATATATATACATATATATATATATACTGTAATATATATA
>NW_019385286.1:211339-217288 GCF_000671375.1 Centruroides sculpturatus | reverse complement strand
TTTGTTGTCGTGTCTAATGTTGAATTGTTAAAATCGCGCTATTAGGTCGAAAGGTGCTGAGAAAGCGTCGTTATTACGCCTGAGAACTTAGCAGATGTTTAGCTCCCAGTTGTAAAAGTTGACAGTTATTAAACAAAAGTATAGCTGTACTGTGATCTTATGACACCGTGGTAGGAAGGTAGAACTACAATGTGATATTATGATGAGATGATATAAACACATCCGAATTCGGATCCTCACAATAGCACTCCCCAGTATAATCCTATGCACTTCTGTTTTTACACAAAAAATGTTAATCATGTCATACCAAAGTAAACAGGAAAACAGATTGTTTCTTTTCTTTACAGAGTAATGCAAGTCAATATGCCATCTTATTTGTCCACCTATCTCCAAAAAGAATTTGGACAGAAGGGTGACAAGTCACATCATTCGTTGCCTTTAGCCTAATACTCTCTCAGTAATCCAGCACTCTTGCTAATCTGGAACCCTTCTATGCAAGTAATGACCAGATTAGCAAGAGCAGTGTATTTGATTATCTGGGCAATAAAATAAAAAAGAGAAATTCAAATTTTGATATCAGTTGCAAAATTGAAAAAGCACAGTTGGTATTTTATCAAATACAGTCACAAACAATAGTTTTTCAAGAAAACTAAAGATTAATAATATTAACACTTCTTCAAATTCTATTGGACAATTTATTACATAAAATCTCACTAACTTCAAAAATTAGTCCAGCAGTTGTCAAAATTATTACTTTTCTAATGTTTTCAACCTACTCCAAAGGTCTTCATCAGAAAATTCAAATAATGGAATGCTCCTTGAATGTTTGTTTGAGTCAAATACATTTTTAAAAATTTGCTGTCATGCACACATTATGCAATTCATGGATATGCAGTTCTTAAGGTATTATCAAAGTATGCCTGCACACACTTTAGAAATCATTCTTTCTTCCTTGTTGTTAACACAGTTTCCTGTCCTGTTTGCTTTGAAAATTTCAAGGGCTTCCATCTCTCTATGTTCCATCTCCCAAAAATAGATGTTTTCAACAAGCCTGGAGGCTTGTTGAAAACATCCATTTTTGGGAAACATCTTGTTGAAATAACAGGATGATACCTTCTTCTGATATAAAGATTGAGAGGGCATTGACAATTTTTCCATGCTGAATGTCCTATTTGTCTAAGATGTTTGGATAGTGATCGTTTGGTAAAGCCGACGTAGATCAGATCTCTTCCAGACCTGCTGTCCCTACAGGAATGGCATATATTCCAGGGGATCTATCCTTATTTAAAGGGTCCTTTGACCTTCTAAGTAAATTGAAAATGGTCAAATTTCTCTTGTACGTGACGCTATGTCCCTTGAGACTATATATCTGGTTATATATAGGAGTTAAAATGCAATTATATCATACTACTAAGTGATCTTTTTTCTCTTTCTCTTTCGGTTGTGTTGTATCACGTTATTCCTGCCTGTAGCCACAAGATTATTAATGTTCTCAATGAGTCACTTAGGAAATCTGTGATTGGTTGCTATATTATTAATACAGTATTTCACACATTGATGTGCTGGTGCAGTGGTTTATGTGCTCTCTTGACAAGTGCCATGAATACTGCTATTTTATAGTAGTATGGGTCATGGGAGTCTGCCAGAATGTTGAGGCCTTAATTCAACAAATGCATGTCACACACCACCTTACAGTGTAATCATTTAAAAGCTTTGGAATCTCCTGGAAATTTTTAAAGTGGGGCATAACAGTAAGTGCACAAACAAAAAAAATGAAAAGCAATTTTTATATGCTTGGCAAATACTTTACAATATTTCCTTATAACATCAGTAGCATCAGTTCTTTTTAAATTGAATTCTATGGATGTTCTACCTATACATTCCAAGAAGAGAATGAATTTTTTAACACTCAAGGAAGAAATCAGGAGAAATCAAAAACATTTGGAACGGTTTATTTTCTACAGTCTACAGCAGACTTACCTAAGATTCTTTCATGGTTTTATTGTGTAAAATGATATTGCCAGTGTCTAAGAATTGTGTCTTTAAATACTTTAATGCCAACATTCTTCTTTTATTTCGTATAATAACATGTTTTGAGTTGACACCATTCTCAAAATCTGCCAGTCAGTCATTAATTTGTCATTCGTGGCCTTCCACATTTTGTACTAGCCAGTTTCCATCACTGGCTATTACACAATAAAAGCCATATTTTGATTATTGTAGAGCATGCAATTTCAGCATCAGTCTTACCTTCAGATTTCAACTTTAATATCTGCAAATTTCTTCTTCTGAATTGCAAAGACTTTGTTAATTTGTTGATGAAAGCAATCCTTTTGCTTCTGTACTGCTCCTGTGAAACATAATTTCAACCAACTGGTTTGTTTTAGATACAAGAAATGATGTGTGCCTAAACTTTTTCAACAGTAATTTTCTATAATTTTTTGAAATATATAGTTTTTAAATTTTAGGAGTTTTATACATTGAAATGCCATTGCTTGATTATTTTGTATGCCTGATTAACACTCAGTTAATTTCCATGTTTTCCTTTTAATGTTATTGTTACATTCCATTTATGCTTAAACTTTTCAGATGCTATATACAGTAGTCCCTCATACCTCAAATTTAATTCATTCCACAAAACCATTTGAAGTCCAAATTAATTTTTCCCATTAGAAATAATGGAAACCGAATAATTAATCCATCCTGAGACCCCAAACAGTATCCATCTCAATAAACTTAAAACAGTAAATACACAATTAGATGCCCTGTAACGTCTTATTATATGAAAGTAAAGCAAAAGCCTGGAAAAATACGCTAATGATGCATTACGTACTAAGGTTTGTAGTTACTTGAATAAGCAAAAATAAAATATTATTATTAAAGATCAAATATCAAAAGAATTACTACATGTAATATAAAAAATTCTACTTATTAGTAAAGCCCTTATATGTACAATTCAATAACACTAGAAATCTTTGTAAAATAAAAAAAAATATTTTATCAAACCAAAACAAATACAGTAGTACCTCAGGATACTAAATTAATCCATTCCGAAACAGATCGTATCATGAAAATGTCATAAGGTGAATCATTTTTCCCCGTACGATTACAGTAAAACCAAATAATTCGTTCCAACACGAAAAACACACTCAAATTAAAGCTAAGTAGTACAGTACATTGAAAAAAAATAAGTAAAAACTTTAAGGAAAACACTGAAAAATGCATTTTGTAGTTATAAATGTTTAAATAACCATAATAGAATAATAATTGATAAAAAAAATGTAGTTTTATTTGCACTTTACCTTTGAGGATAGACGACGGTGGAGGTATAAACTGGTGGCGGAGGAGAGGGAGNCCAAGTGACCTCTATCCAGTGAAAGTGCTGGTGGAAGTGAAGGAAAGAAAGCAAAGAGCAGTGAATAAAAATTAAAATATATATATATGTTTTAATTTTTATTCACTGCTCTTTGCTTTCTTTCCTTCACTTCCACCAGCACTTTCACTGGATAGAGGTCACTTGGTAAAATATCTATCCAAAGAGGTTTGGCTTTGCCTACTTTTTAAAATGTTTCTAAAATGACTTAGGCAAATGTCATTACTCTGAGCAGCAATATGGCCAGTGTAAACCTTTTCAGGATGTTTCTTTTCAATAAAATCAGTCACTTTCTGATAATACCTCAAGATTTCCTTTATCAAGCAAATCCTTCCACGACGAAGCAAACAAGCAGACTGAGACCAATGAACAGAAGTGAATAAAAATGGCGCTGCAAACTAATGTAACGTCATATGGTGAGTTTTTGTATCATGGAGCAAAAATATGTTCGAATTTCATGTCGTATCCTGAAAATTTCGTATGCTGGTGTGTTCGTATCCTGAGGTACCACTGTATGTACAAAACCTTCCCGACAATTTGGAAATTTAGAATTAAGATAGTTCTAATTTTATTTATCCCCACACAACTAACAAGAAAGATAGGAATCAATTCTATCAGAAAAATACAACGAATATTACAAATTTGACTATGCATCACCAAAACTCTGTTAATGGACCTGAAACTGGAATTTTGAAACTTTTCATCGATCACTCCATTCTTAACACCACATTTGAATCTAAACTTCATCTCGGCTCTTCATCTCCTTTTTGTGCAGAAGATGAGGTAATGTTACAATGTATCTACCCACTCGCCCTATTTACATACTTACACAGTAACATTTTATTTGTTCTAGTATTCAGTTTTTTTACTCACATCATCTCCCTCAATTTTATAATACTTTTTTTTTTGTGTTGTCAGGTAACAATTTGGGGGTGAGATATCATTCTTTTAACTTCCCTTGGAAGTCTCCCACCCCCCGAGATGTCACTTTGGGATGAAAACATCATTTTTTTCCATCTGCAGTCGTCGTAAGGTGTTTAAATTTTTAAATTTTGTCCTGGGAGGTGCAGTAGTCTATCCTTAACAAAATAAAACATCCCAAAATAAATAGAATAACAAACTAAAAGTAATCTTCAAACAAAATAGAATGGTTTGGAATTGACTCTTTACAGTTCTAATAATAAAGTAAAACACAAAAACAAATAAAATACATAAATACAGTATAATAAAATGAAAATTGCGCATGTCAACTTTGGCATCTTAATGGCCACCAGATACACCATATGCATACTACTTTTGTGCTTCCTTTTTCATCTTAATAATCAATATTACAACCTTCCTCTTACTTATCAGACTGATGAAGAGAAAAGAAGTTGGGATACGAAGATGGTCACGTTTTGTGGTGCTCCAGTCTTCATGAAGTTATCAGTGGATTTTACTGGTTTCTTGTGCGCTAATTATACATTGCTGGACTCTGGAAGATGTGCTGCTTACATTAGAATCACTGTTTTTTGGATATTTTGGCTTTCCACGGAAATACAGACTTCGAAATCCCATAGACTTATGGACCTAATATCCACATTTCTACAAAGTGCAAATGGACTGCATTTGGCATTTTAATGCAGATTATCTTTTTCTATCATCACTGGAAATTGGACATTGTTACGTAAATTTTTTATTCCGTAACTAATGTATTTCAGAAAATCGTGGGCTGCCATCATATATTAATCACGCCACTACAATCAGGTTAAGGCCTTGCTATCGCTGGTTAAATGTGGCTTAATTTGTATATTTTTTTACAGGTTAGGAAGTTTATTTCTGTAATTTTCATTTCAAACAAAAGGCGGTGTCTGATAATGGTTAAGTCCACATGTTTGTTGCTTGCCTGAGAGACTTTAGAACATTCCAGAAAGTTCCTTTGTTCAGTAGTGACTCATTGCTGTTTACAAGTTCTTGTCTCTACATTTCCACTGCCTGGAGGCAAACAGGTGTGCAGTGTCTCTCCTTTTTATTTGCGTTTTTCATGAACTATAGAGGGTGCTGCATTTTTACAAAATGGCTACTTTATCTGGGTCGCTTGTAATTAGTAATGTAAAATTAATCATTTATTACTGTCCGATATAATGATATATGCTGCCTGTAGCTGTTTATCGAGAAATTTTATAGAATGAGAACAATTATTGTTAGCGGAACACGTCATTATGTGGTATCGAAACAAATGAGTGAGATCGTTCTATACATATTTGTGCCCTTTGTGTTAAAAAAACATCAGCTTTGACATTGTCCCATCAGGGCCGGATTTACAAGTAAAAAGCCTCGACTTTCAAGGGACCTCAAACATTTGTACAAAAAAGAAAATTGAAGTCAGATTTTGTAATAAGCATTTTTTTACAAACCAACAAAACATACTTCACTGTTTTTTTTGTGTAGTATTTCATTAATTTTTTTCTAAGAATTAACATAAGATCTTTTTTAAAAAAATTGATAAAACCAATTTAAAAAAAAAGATTTTTAATGGAATGGGTATAAAAATTTAATTAAACTTAGTTATAAAACAGAAGACTAGTGAAACCTCA